>NW_028155220.1:0-101284 GCF_905171665.1 Trachurus trachurus | reverse complement strand
CAAAAAAAAAAAAAATTTGGTCAAAAAAAGACGACAGGCGCGTACCTGTCGTCTTTTTAAAATCGCCTGTTTGGTTTTTGGTCATTTTCTCCAAAACCACCGGCCCGATTTCAACCAAACCTTCTGCGTTGGACTCCCCTCGGACCCCCAGATGATATATCCGAGTTTGGAGAAATTTTAATTTTTGGTAAAAAAAAAAAAAAAATTGGTCAAAAAAAGACGACAGGCGCGTACCTGTCGTCTTTTTAAAATCGCCTGTTTGGTTTTTGGTCATTTTCTCCAAAACACACCGGCCCGATTTCAACCAAACCTTCTGCGTTGGACTCCCCTCGGACCCCCAGATGATATATCCGAGTTTGGAGAAATTTTAATTTTTGGTCAAAAAAAAAAAAAAAATTGGTCAAAAAAAGACGACAGGCGCGTACCTGTCGTCTTTTTAAAATCGCCTGTTTGGTTTTTGGTCATTTTCTCCAAAACCACCGGCCCGATTTCAACCAAACCTTCTGCGTTGGACTCCCTCGGACCCCAGATGATATATCCGAGTTTGGAGAAATTTTAAATTTTTGGTCAAAAAAAAAAAAAAATTTGGTCAAAAAAAGACGACAGGCGCGTACCTGTCGTCTTTTTAAAATCGCCTGTTTGGTTTTTGGTCATTTTCTCCAAAACCACCGGCCCGATTTCAACCAAACCTTCTGCGTTGGACTCCCTCGGACCCCAGATGATATATCCGAGTTTGGAGAAATTTTAATTTTTGGTATAAAAAAAAAAAAAAATTGGTCAAAAAAAGACGACAGGCGCGTACCTGTCGCTTTTTAAAATCGCCTGTTTGGTTTTTGGTCATTTTCTCCCAAAACCACCGGCCCGATTTCAACCAAACCTTCTGCGTTGGACTCCCTCGGACCCCCAGATGATATATCCGAGTTTGGAAAAAATTAAATTTTTGGTCAAAAAAAAAAAAAAATTTGGTCAAAAAAAGACGACAGGCGCGTACCTGTCGTCTTTTTAAAATCGCCTGTTTGGTTTTTGGTCATTTTCTCCAAAACCACCGGCCCGATTTCAACCCAAACCTTCTGCGTTGGACTCCCCTCTGACCCCCAGATGATATATCCGAGTTTGGAGAAATTTAATTTTTGGTCAAAAAAAAAAAAAAAATTGGTCAAAAAAGACGACAGGCGCGTACCTGTCGTCTTTTAAAATCGCCTGTTTGGTTTTTGGTCATTTTCTCCAAAACCACCGGCCCGATTTCAACCAAACCTTCTGCGTGGACTCCCCTCGGACCCCCAGATGATATATCAGAGTTTGGAGAAATTTGAAATTTTTGGTCAAAAAAAAAAAAAAAAATTGGTCAAAAAAAGACGACAGGCGCGTACTGTCGTCTTTTGAAAATCGCCTGTTTGGTTTTTGGTCATTTTCTCCAAAAGCACCGCCCGATTTCAACCAAACCTTCTGGCGTTGGACTCCCTCGGACCCCCAGATGATATATCCGAGTTTGGAGAAATTTTAATTTTTGGTAAAAAAAAAAAAAAAATTGGTCAAAAAAAGACGACAGGCGCGTACCTGTCGTCTTTTTAAAATCGCCTGTTTGGTTTTTGGTCATTTTCTCCAAAACCACCGGCCCGATTTCAACCCAAACCTTCTGCGTTGGACTCCCCTCGGACCCCCAGATGATATATCCGAGTTTGGAGAAATTTTAATTTTTGGTCAAAAAAAAAAAAAAATTTGGTCAAAAAAAGCCGACAGGCGCGTACCTGTCGTCTTTTAAAATCGCCTGTTTGGTTTTTGGTCATTTTCTCCAAAACACCGGCCCGATTTCAACCAAACCTTCTGCGTTGGACTCCCCTCGGACCCCCAGATGATATATCCGAGTTTGGAGAAATTTTAATTTTTGGTATAAAAAAAAAAAAAATTTGGTCAAAAAAAGACGACAGGCGCGTACCTGTCGTCTTTTTAAAATCGCCTGTTGGTTTTTGGTCATTTTCCTCCAAAACCACCGGCCCGATTTCAACCAAACCTTCTGCGTTGGACTCCCCTCGGACCCCCAGATGATATATCCGAGTTTGGAGAAATTTTAATTTTTGGTCAAAAAAAAAAAAAAAATTGGTCAAAAAAAGACGACAGGCGGCGTGACCTGTCGTCTTTTTAAAAAATCGCCTGTTTGGTTTTGGTCATTTCTCAAAACCACCGGCCCGATTTCAACCAAACTTCTGCGTTGGACTCCCCCTCGGACCCCCCAGAGATATATCCGAGTTTGGAGAAATTTAATTTTTGGTCTAAAAAAAAAAAAAAAATTGGTCAAAAAAAGACGACAGGCGCGTACCTGTCGTCTTTAAAATCGCCTGTTTGGTTTTTGGTCATTTTCTCCAAAACCACCGGCCCGATTTCAACCAAACCTTCTGCGTTGGACTCCCTCGGACCCCAGATGATATATCCGAGTTTGGAAGAAAATTAAATTTTTGGTCAAAAAAAAAAAAAAAATTGGTCAAAAAAAGACGACAGGCGCGTACCTGTCGTCTTTTTAAAATCGCCTGTTTGGTTTTTGGTCATTTTCTCCAAAACCACCGGCCCGATTTCAACCAAACCTTCTGCGTTGGACTCCCCTCGGACCCCCAGATGATATATCCGAGTTTGGAGAAATTTTAATTTTGGGTCAAAAAAAAAAAAAAATTGGTCAAAAAAAGACGACAGGCGCGTACCTGTCGTCTTTTTAAAATCGCCTGTTTGGTTTTTGGTCATTTTCTCCAAAACCACGGCCCGATTTCAACCAAACCTTCTGCGTTGGACTCCCCTCGGACCCCCAGATGATATATCCGAGTTTGGAGAAATTTTAATTTTTGGTCAAAAAAAAAAAAAAATTGGTCAAAAAAGACGACAGGCGCGTACCTGTCGTCTTTTTAAAATCGCCTGTTTGGTTTTTGGTCATTTTCTCCAAAACCACCGGCCCGATTTCAACCAAACCTTCTGCGTTGGACTCCCCTCGGACCCCCAGATGATATATCCGAGTTTGGAGAAATTTTAATTTTTGGTCAAAAAAAAAAAAATTTGGTCAAAAAAAGACGACAGGCGCGTACCTGTCGTCTTTTAAAATCGCCTGTTTGGTTTTTGGTCATTTTCTCCAAAACCACCGGCCCGATTTCAACCAAACCTTCTGCGTTGGACTCCCCTCGGACCCCCAGATGATATATCCGAGTTTGGAGAAATTTTAATTTTTGGTAAAAAAAAAAAAAAAATTTGGTCAAAAAAAGACGACAGGCGCGTACCTGTCGTCTTTTAAAATCGCCTGTTTGGTTTTTGGTCATTTTCTCCAAAACCACCGGCCCGATTTCAACCAAACCTTCTGCGTTGGACTCCCCTCGGACCCCCAGATGATATATCCGAGTTTGGAGAAATTTGAGAAATTTTATTTTTGGTCAAAAAAAAAAAAAAAATTGGTCAAAAAAAGACGACAGGCGCGTACCTGTCGTCTTTTTAAAATCGCCTGTTTGGTTTTGGTCATTTTCTCCAAAACCACCGGCCCGATTTCAACCAAACCTTCTGCGTTGGACTCCCCTCGGACCCCCAGATGATATATCCGAGTTTGGAGAAATTTTAATTTTTGGTCAAAAAAAAAAAAAAAATTTGGTCAAAAAAAGACGACAGGCGCGTACCTGTCGTCTTTTTAAAATCGCCTGTTTGGTTTTTGGTCATTTTCTCCAAAACCACCGGCCCGATTTCAACCAAACCTTCTGCGTTGGACTCCCCTCGGACCCCCAGATGATATATCCGAGTTTGGAGAAAAATTAAATTTTTGGTCAAAAAAAAAAAAAAATTTGGTCAAAAAAAGACGACAGGCGCGTACCTGTCGTCTTTTTAAAATCGCCTGTTTGGTTTTTGGTCATTTTCTCCAAAACCACCGGCCCGATTTCAACCAAACCTTCTGCGTTGGACTCCCCTCGGACCCCCAGATGATATATCGAGTTTGGAGAAATTTTAATTTTTGGTCAAAAAAAAAAAAAAATTTGGTCAAAAAAGACGACAGGCGCGTACCTGTCGTCTTTTAAAATCGCCTGTTTGGTTTTTGGTCATTTTCTCCAAAACCACCGGCCCGATTTCAACCAAACCTTCTGCGTTGGACTCCCCTCGGACCCCCAGATGATATATCCGAGTTGGAGAAATTTTAATTTTTGGTATAAAAAAAAAAAAAAATTGGTCAAAAAAAGACGACAGGCGCGTACCTGTCGTCTTTTTAAAATCGCCTGTTTGGTTTTTGGTCATTTTCTCCAAAACCACCGGCCCGATTTCAACCAAACCTTCTGCGTTGGACTCCCCTCGGACCCCAGATGATATATCCGAGTTTGGAGAAATTTTAATTTTTGGTCAAAAAAAAAAAAAAAATTTGGTCAAAAAAAGACGACAGGCGCGTACCTGTCGTCTTTTTAAAATCGCCTGTTTGGTTTTTTGGTCATTTTCTCCAAAACCACCGGCCCGATTTCAACCAAACCTTCTGCGTTGGACTCCCCTCGGACCCCAGATGATATATCCGAGTTTGGAGAAATTTTAATTTTTGGTAAAAAAAAAAAAAAAAATTGGTCAAAAAAAAGACGACAGGCGCGTACCTGTCGTCTTTTTAAAAATCGCCTGTTTGGTTTTTGGTCATTTTCTCCAAAACCACCGGCCCGATTTCAACCAAACCTTCTGCGTTGGACTCCCCTCGGACCCCCAGATGATATATCCGAGTTGGAGAAATTTTAATTTTTGGTCAAAAAAAAAA
This sequence comes from Trachurus trachurus, assembly GCF_905171665.1. NCBI lineage: Eukaryota > Metazoa > Chordata > Actinopteri > Carangiformes > Carangidae > Trachurus > Trachurus trachurus. The sequence goes on along the minus strand of NW_028155220.1, from coordinate 96,537 downwards.
AAAAAAATTGGTCAAAAAAAGACGACAGGCGCGTACCTGTCGTCTTTTTAAAATCGCCTGTTTGGTTTTTGGTCATTTTCTCCAAAACCACCGGCCCGATTTCAACCAAACCTTCTGCGTTGGACTCCCCTCGGACCCCCAGATGATATATCCGAGTTTGGAGAAATTTTAATTTTTGGTCAAAAAAAAAAAAAAATTGGTCAAAAAAAGACGACAGGCGCGTACCTGTCGTCTTTTTAAAATCGCCTGTTTGGTTTTTGGTCATTTTCTCCAAAACCACCGGCCCGATTTCAACCAAACCTTCTGCGTTGGACTCCCCTCGGACCCCCAGATGATATATCCGAGTTTGGAGAAATTTTAATTTTTGGTCAAAAAAAAAAAAAATTTGGTCAAAAAAAGACGACAGGCGCGTACCTGTCGTCTTTTTAAAATCGCCTGTTTGGTTTTTGGTCATTTTCTCCAAAACCACCGGCCCGATTTCAACCAAACCTTCTGCGTTGGACTCCCCTCGGACCCCCAGATGATATATCCGAGTTTGGAGAAATTTAATTTTTGGTAAAAAAAAAAAAAAAATTTGGTCAAAAAAAGACGACAGGCGCGTACCTGTCGTCTTTTTAAAATCGCCTGTTTGGTTTTTGGTCATTTTCTCCAAAACCACCGGCCCGATTTCAACCAAACCTTCTGCGTTGGACTCCCCTCGGACCCCCAGATGATATATCCGAGTTTGGAGAAATTTTAATTTTTGGTCAAAAAAAAAAAAAATTTGGTCAAAAAAAGACGACAGGCGCGTACCTGTCGTCTTTTTAAAATCGCCTGTTTGGTTTTTGGTCATTTTCTCCAAAACCACCGGCCCGATTTCAACCAAACCTTCTGCGTTGGACTCCCCTCGGACCCCCAGATGATATATCCGAGTTTGGAGAAATTTGGAGAAATTTTAATTTTTGGTCAAAAAAAAAAAAAAAAATTGGTCAAAAAAAGACGACAGGCGCGTACCTGTCGTCTTTTTAAAATCGCCTGTTTGGTTTTTGGTCATTTTCTCCAAAACCACCGGCCCGATTTCAACCAAACCTTCTGCGTTGGACTCCCCTCGGACCCCCAGATGATATATCCGAGTTTGGAGAAATTTTAATTTTTGGTAAAAAAAAAAAAAAAAATTGGTCAAAAAAAGACGACAGGCGCGTACCTGTCGTCTTTTTAAAATCGCCTGTTTGGTTTTTGGTCATTTTCTCCAAAACCACCGGCCCGATTTCAACCAAACCTTCTGCGTTGGACTCCCCTCGGACCCCCAGATGATATATCCGAGTTTGGAGAAATTTTAATTTTTGGTCAAAAAAAAAAAAAAAATTGGTCAAAAAAAGACGACAGGCGCGTACCTGTCGTCTTTTTAAAATCGCCTGTTTGGTTTTTGGTCATTTTCTCCAAAACCACCGGCCCGATTTCAACCAAACCTTCTGCGTTGGACTCCCCTCGGACCCCCAGATGATATATCCGAGTTTGGAGAAATTTTAATTTTTGGTCAAAAAAAAAAAAAAATTGGTCAAAAAAAGACGACAGGCGCGTACCTGTCGTCTTTTTAAAATCGCCTGTTTGGTTTTTGGTCATTTTCTCCAAAACCACCGGCCCGATTTCAACCAAACCTTCTGCGTTGGACTCCCCTCGGACCCCCAGATGATATATCCGAGTTTGGAGAAATTTTAATTTTTGGTCAAAAAAAAAAAAAAATTGGTCAAAAAAAGACGACAGGCGCGTACCTGTCGTCTTTTTAAAATCGCCTGTTTGGTTTTTGGTCATTTTCTCCAAAACCACCGGCCCGATTTCAACCAAACCTTCTGCGTTGGACTCCCCTCGGACCCCCAGATGATATATCCGAGTTTGGAGAAATTTTAATTTTTGGTCAAAAAAAAAAAAAAATTGGTCAAAAAAAGACGACAGGCGCGTACCTGTCGTCTTTTTAAAATCGCCTGTTTGGTTTTTGGTCATTTTCTCCAAAACCACCGGCCCGATTTCAACCAAACCTTCTGCGTTGGACTCCCCTCGGACCCCCAGATGATATATCCGAGTTTGGAGAAATTTTAATTTTTGGTCAAAAAAAAAAAAAATTTGGTCAAAAAAGACGACAGGCGCGTACCTGTCGTCTTTTTAAAATCGCCTGTTTGGTTTTTGGTCATTTTCTCCAAAACCACCGGCCCGATTTCAACCAAACCTTCTGCGTTGGACTCCCCTCGGACCCCCAGATGATATATCCGAGTTTGGAGAAATTTTAATTTTTGGTCAAAAAAAAAAAAAAAAATTGGTCAAAAAAAGACGACAGGCGCGTACCTGTCGTCTTTTTAAAATCGCCTGTTTGGTTTTTGGTCATTTTCTCCAAAACCACCGGCCCGATTTCAACCAAACCTTCTGCGTTGGACTCCCCTCGGACCCCCAGATGATATATCCGAGTTTGGAGAAATTTTAATTTTTGGTCAAAAAAAAAAAAAAATTGGTCAAAAAAAGACGACAGGCGCGTACCTGTCGTCTTTTTAAAATCGCCTGTTGGTTTTTGGTCATTTTCTCCAAAACCACCGGCCCGATTTCAACCAAACCTTCTGCGTTGGACTCCCCTCGGACCCCCAGATGATATATCCGAGTTTGGAGAAATTTTAATTTTTGGTCAAAAAAAAAAAAAAAATTGGTCAAAAAAAGACGACAGGCGCGTACCTGTCGTCTTTTTAAAATCGCCTGTTTGGTTTTTGGTCATTTTCTCCAAAACCACCGGCCCGATTTCAACCAAACCTTCTGCGTTGGACTCCCCTCGGACCCCCAGATGATATATCCGAGTTTGGAGAAATTTTAATTTTTGGTCAAAAAAAAAAAAAAAATTGGTCAAAAAAAGACGACAGGCGCGTACCTGTCGTCTTTTTAAAATCGCCTGTTTGGTTTTTGGTCATTTTCTCCAAAACCACCGGCCCGATTTCAACCAAACCTTCTGCGTTGGACTCCCCTCGGACCCCCAGATGATATATCCGAGTTTGGAGAAATTTTAATTTTTGGTCAAAAAAAAAAAGAAATTGGTCAAAAAAAGACGACAGGCGCGTACCTGTCGTCTTTTTAAAATCGCCTGTTTGGTTTTTGGTCATTTTCTCCAAAACCACCGGCCCGATTTCAACCAAACCTTCTGCGTTGGACTCCCCTCGGACCCCCAGATGATATATCCGAGTTTGGAGAAATTTTAATTTTTGGTCAAAAAAAAAAAAAAATTGGTCAAAAAAAAGACGACAGGCGCGTACCTGTCGTCTTTTTAAAATCGCCTGTTTGGTTTTTGGTCATTTTCTCCAAAACCACCGGCCCGATTTCAACCAAACCTTCTGCGTTGGACTCCCCTCGGACCCCCAGATGATATATCCGAGTTTGGAGAAATTTGGAGAAATTTAATTTTTGGTCAAAAAAAAAAAAAAAATTGGTCAAAAAAAGACGACAGGCGCGTACCTGTCGTCTTTTTAAAATCGCCTGTTTGGTTTTTGGTCATTTTCTCCAAAACCACCGGCCCGATTTCAACCAAACCTTCTGCGTTGGACTCCCCTCGGACCCCCAGATGATATATCCGAGTTTGGAGAAATTTTAATTTTTGGTCAAAAAAAAAAAAAAATTGGTCAAAAAAAGACGACAGGCTCGTACCTGTCGTCTTTTTAAAATCGCCTGTTTGGTTTTTGGTCATTTTCTCCAAAACCACCGGCCCGATTTCAACCAAACCTTCTGCGTTGGACTCCCCTCGGACCCCCAGATGATATATCCGAGATTTGGAAAAATTTTAATTTTTGGTCAAAAAAAAAAAAAAAAATTGGTCAAAAAAAGACGACAGGCGCGTACCTGTCGTCTTTTTAAAATCGCCTGTTTGGTTTTTGGTCATTTTCTCCAAAACCACCGGCCCGATTTCAACCAAACCTTCTGCGTTGGACTCCCCTCGGACCCCCAGATGATATATCCGAGTTTGGAGAAATTTTAATTTTTGGTCAAAAAAAAAAAAAAAATTGGTCAAAAAAAGACGACAGGCGCGTACCTGTCGTCTTTTTAAAATCGCCTGTTTGGTTTTTGGTCATTTTCTCCAAAACCACCGGCCCGATTTCAACCAAACCTTCTGCGTTGGACTCCCCTCGGACCCCCAGATGATATATCCGAGTTTGGAGAAATTTTAATTTTTGGTCAAAAAAAAAAAAAATTTGGTCAAAAAAAGACGACAGGCGCGTACCTGTCGTCTTTTTAAAATCGCCTGTTTGGTTTTTGGTCATTTTCTCCAAAACCACCGGCCCGATTTCAACCAAACCTTCTGCGTTGGACTCCCCTCGGACCCCCAGATGATATATCCGAGTTTGGAGAAATTTGGAGAAATTTAAATTTTTGGTCAAAAAAAAAAAAAAAATTGGTCAAAAAAAAGACGACAGGCGCGTACCTGTCGTCTTTTTAAAATCGCCTGTTTGGTTTTTGGTCATTTTCTCCAAAACCACCGGCCCGATTTCAACCAAACCTTCTGCGTTGGACTCCCCTCGGACCCCCAGATGATATATCCGAGTTTGGAGAAATTTTAATTTTTGGTCAAAAAAAAAAAAAAATTTGGTCAAAAAAAGACGACAGGCGCGTACCTGTCGTCTTTTTAAAATCGCCTGTTTGGTTTTTGGTCATTTTCTCCAAAACCACCGGCCCGATTTCAACCAACCTTCTGCGTTGGACTCCCCTCGGACCCCCAGATGATATATCCGAGTTTGGAGAAATTTAATTTTTGGTCAAAAAAAAAAAAAAAATTGGTCAAAAAAAGACGACAGGCGCGTACCTGTCGTCTTTTTAAAATCGCCTGTTTGGTTTTTGGTCATTTTCTCCAAAACCACCGGCCCGATTTCAACCAAACCTTCTGCGTTGGACTCCCCTCGGACCCCCAGATGATATATCCGAGTTTGGAGAAATTTTAATTTTTGGTCAAAAAAAAAAAAAAATTGGTCAAAAAAAGACGACAGGCGCGTACCTGTCGTCTTTTTAAAATCGCCTGTTTGGTTTTTGGTCATTTTCTCCAAAACCACCGGCCCGATTTCAACCAAACCTTCTGCGTTGGACTCCCCTCGGACCCCCAGATGATATATCCGAGTTTGGAGAAATTTGTAATTTTTTGGTAAAAAAAAAAAAAAAATTGGTCAAAAAAAGACGACAGGCGCGTACCTGTCGTCTTTTTAAAATCGCCTGTTTGGTTTTTGGTCATTTTCTCCAAAACCACCGGCCCGATTTCAACCAAACCTTCTGCGTTGGACTCCCCTCGGACCCCCAGATGATATATCCGAGTTTGGAGAAAATTTTAATTTTTGGTCAAAAAAAAAAAAAAAATTGGTCAAAAAAAGACGACAGGCGCGTACCTGTCGTCTTTTTAAAATCGCCTGTTTGGTTTTTGGTCATTTTCTCCAAAACCACCGGCCCGATTTCAACCAAACCTTCTGCGTTGGACTCCCCTCGGACCCCCAGATGATATATCCGAGTTTGGAGAAATTTTAATTTTTGGTCAAAAAAAAAAAAAAATTGGTCAAAAAAAGACGACAGGCGCGTACCTGTCGTCTTTTTAAAATCGCCTGTTTGGTTTTTGGTCATTTTCTCCAAAACCACCGGCCCGATTTCAACCAAACCTTCTGCGTTGGACTCCCCTCGGACCCCCAGATGATATATCCGAGTTTGGAGAAATTTAATTTTTGGTCAAAAAAAAAAAAAAAATTGGTCAAAAAAAGACGACAGGCGCGTACCTGTCGTCTTTTTAAAATCGCCTGTTTGGTTTTTGGTCATTTTCTCCAAAACCACCGGCCCGATTTCAACCAAACCTTCTGCGTTGGACTCCCCTCGGACCCCAGATGATATATCCGAGTTTGGAGAAATTTTAATTTTTGGTCAAAAAAAAAAAAAAATTGGTCAAAAAAAGACGACAGGCGCGTACCTGTCGTCTTTTTAAAATCGCCTGTTTGGTTTTTGGTCATTTTCTCCAAAACCACCGGCCCGATTTCAACCAAACCTTCTGCGTTGGACTCCCCTCGGACCCCCAGATGATATATCCGAGTTTGGAGAAATTGGAGAAATTTTAATTTTTGGTCAAAAAAAAAAAAAAATTGGTCAAAAAAAGACGACAGGCGCGTACCTGTCGTCTTTTTAAAATCGCCTGTTTGGTTTTTGGTCATTTTCTCCAAAACCACCGGCCCGATTTCAACCAAACCTTCTGCGTTGGACTCCCCTCGGACCCCCAGATGATATATCCGAGTTTGGAGAAATTTTAATTTTTGGTCAAAAAAAAAAAAAAATTGGTCAAAAAAAGACGACAGGCGCGTACCTGTCGTCTTTTTAAAATCGCCTGTTTGGTTTTTGGTCATTTTCTCCAAAACCACCGGCCCGATTTCAACCAAACCTTCTGCGTTGGACTCCCCTCGGACCCCCAGATGATATATCCGAGTTTGGAGAAAATTTTAATTTTTGGTCAAAAAAAAAAAAAAATTTGGTCAAAAAAAGACGACAGGCGCGTACCTGTCGTCTTTTTAAAATCGCCTGTTTGGTTTTTGGTCATTTTCTCCAAAACCACCGGCCCGATTTCAACCAAACCTTCTGCGTTGGACTCCCCTCGGACCCCCAGATGATATATCCGAGTTTGGAGAAATTTTAATTTTTGGTCAAAAAAAAAAAAAAAATTGGTCAAAAAAAGACGACAGGCGCGTACCTGTCGTCTTTTTAAAATCGCCTGTTTGGTTTTTGGTCATTTTCTCCAAAACCACCGGCCCGATTTCAACCAAACCTTCTGCGTTGGACTCCCCTCGGACCCCCAGATGATATATCCGAGTTTGGAGAAAATTTTAATTTTTGGTCAAAAAAAAAAAAAAAATTGGTCAAAAAAAGACGACAGGCGCGTACCTGTCGTCTTTTTAAAATCGCCTGTTTGGTTTTTGGTCATTTTCTCCAAAACCACCGGCCCGATTTCAACCAAACCTTCTGCGTTGGACTCCCCTCGGACCCCCAGATGATATATCCGAGTTTGGAGAAATTTTAATTTTTGGTCAAAAAAAAAAAAAAAATTGGTCAAAAAAAGACGACAGGCGCGTACCTGTCGTCTTTTTAAAATCGCCTGTTTGGTTTTTGGTCATTTTCTCCAAAACCACCGGCCCGATTTCAACCAAACCTTCTGCGTTGGACTCCCCTCGGACCCCCAGATGATATATCCGAGTTTGGAGAAATTGGAGAAATTTAATTTTTGGTCAAAAAAAAAAAAAAAATTGGTCAAAAAAAGACGACAGGCGCGTACCTGTCGTCTTTTTAAAATCGCCTGTTTGGTTTTTGGTCATTTTCTCCAAAACCACCGGCCCGATTTCAACCAAACCTTCTGCGTTGGACTCCCCTCGGACCCCCAGATGATATATCCGAGTTGGAGAAATTTGGAGAAATTTTAATTTTTGGTCAAAAAAAAAAAAAAAATTGGTCAAAAAAAGACGACAGGCGCGTACCTGTCGTCTTTTTAAAATCGCCTGTTTGGTTTTTGGTCATTTTCTCCAAAACCACCGGCCCGATTTCAACCAAACCTTCTGCGTTGGACTCCCCTCGGACCCCCAGATGATATATCCGAGTTTGGAGAAATTTTAATTTTTGGTCAAAAAAAAAAAAAAAATTGGTCAAAAAAAGACGACAGGCGCGTACCTGTCGTCTTTTTAAAATCGCCTGTTTGGTTTTTGGTCATTTTCTCCAAAACCACCGGCCCGATTTCAACCAAACCTTCTGCGTTGGACTCCCCTCGGACCCCCAGATGATATATCCGAGTTTGGAGAAATTTTAATTTTTGGTCAAAAAAAAAAAAAAATTGGTCAAAAAAAGACGACAGGCGCGTACCTGTCGTCTTTTTAAAATCGCCTGTTTGGTTTTTGGTCATTTTCTCCAAAACCACCGGCCCGATTTCAACCAAACCTTCTGCGTTGGACTCCCCTCGGACCCCCAGATGATATATCCGAGTTTGGAGAAATTTTAATTTTTGGTCAAAAAAAAAAAAAAAATTGGTCAAAAAAAGACGACAGGCGCGTACCTGTCGTCTTTTTAAAATCGCCTGTTTGGTTTTTGGTCATTTTCTCCAAAACCACCGGCCCGATTTCAACCAAACCTTCTGCGTTGGACTCCCCTCGGACCCCCAGATGATATATCCGAGTTTGGAGAAATTTTAATTTTTGGTCAAAAAAAAAAAAAAAATTGGTCAAAAAAAGACGACAGGCGCGTACCTGTCGTCTTTTTAAAATCGCCTGTTTGGTTTTTGGTCATTTTCTCCAAAACCACCGGCCCGATTTCAACCAAACCTTCTGCGTTGGACTCCCCTCGGACCCCCAGATGATATATCCGAGTTTGGAGAAATTTTAATTTTTGGTCAAAAAAAAAAAAAAAATTGGTCAAAAAAAGACGACAGGCGCGTACCTGTCGTCTTTTTAAAATCGCCTGTTTGGTTTTTGGTCATTTTCTCCAAAACCACCGGCCCGATTTCAACCAAACCTTCTGCGTTGGACTCCCCTCGGACCCCCAGATGATATATCCGAGTTTGGAGAAATTTTAATTTTTGGTCAAAAAAAAAAAAAAATTGGTCAAAAAAAGACGACAGGCGCGTACCTGTCGTCTTTTTAAAATCGCCTGTTTGGTTTTTGGTCATTTTCTCCAAAACCACCGGCCCGATTTCAACCAAACCTTCTGCGTTGGACTCCCCTCGGACCCCCAGATGATATATCCGAGTTTGGAGAAATTTGGAGAAATTTTAATTTTTGGTCAAAAAAAAAAAAAAATTGGTCAAAAAAGACGACAGGCGCGTACCTGTCGTCTTTTTAAAATCGCCTGTTTGGTTTTTGGTCATTTTCTCCAAAACCACCGGCCCGATTTCAACCAAACCTTCTGCGTTGGACTCCCCTCGGACCCCCAGATGATATATCCGAGTTTGGAGAAATTTTAATTTTTGGTCAAAAAAAAAAAAAAATTGGTCAAAAAAAGACGACAGGCGCGTACCTGTCGTCTTTTTAAAATCGCCTGTTTGGTTTTTGGTCATTTTCTCCAAAACCACCGGCCCGATTTCAACCAAACCTTCTGCGTTGGACTCCCCTCGGACCCCCAGATGATATATCCGAGTTTGGAGAAATTTGGAGAAATTTTAATTTTTGGTCAAAAAAAAAAAAAAAATTGGTCAAAAAAAGACGACAGGCGCGTACCTGTCGTCTTTTTAAAATCGCCTGTTTGGTTTTTGGTCATTTTCTCCAAAACCACCGGCCCGATTTCAACCAAACCTTCTGCGTTGGACTCCCCTCGGACCCCCAGATGATATATCCGAGTTTGGAGAGAAATTTTAATTTTTGGTCAAAAAAAAAAAAAAATTGGTCAAAAAAAGACGACAGGCGCGTACCTGTCGTCTTTTTAAAATCGCCTGTTTGGTTTTTGGTCATTTTCTCCAAAACCACCGGCCCGATTTCAACCAAACCTTCTGCGTTGGACTCCCCTCGGACCCCCAGATGATATATCCGAGTTTGGAGAAATTTTAATTTTTGGTCAAAAAAAAAAAAAAATTGGTCAAAAAAAGACGACAGGCGCGTACCTGTCGTCTTTTTAAAATCGCCTGTTTGGTTTTTGGTCATTTTCTCCAAAACCACCGGCCCGATTTCAACCAAACCTTCTGCGTTGGACTCCCCTCGGACCCCCAGATGATATATCCGAGTTTGGAGAAATTTTAATTTTTGGTCAAAAAAAAAAAAAAATTGGTCAAAAAAAGACGACAGGCGCGTACCTGTCGTCTTTTTAAAATCGCCTGTTTGGTTTTTGGTCATTTTCTCCAAAACCACCGGCCCGATTTCAACCAAACCTTCTGCGTTGGACTCCCCTCGGACCCCCAGATGATATATCCGAGTTTGGAGAATTGAATTTTAATTTTTGGTCAAAAAAAAAAAAAAAATTGGTCAAAAAAAGACGACAGGCGCGTACCTGTCGTCTTTTTAAAATCGCCTGTTTGGTTTTTGGTCATTTTCTCCAAAACCACCGGCCCGATTTCAACCAAACCTTCTGCGTTGGACTCCCCTCGGACCCCCAGATGATATATCCGAGTTTGGAGAAATTTTAATTTTTGGTCAAAAAAAAAAAAAAATTGGTCAAAAAAAGACGACAGGCGCGTACCTGTCGTCTTTTTAAAATCGCCTGTTTGGTTTTTGGTCATTTTCTCCAAAACCACCGGCCCGATTTCAACCAAACCTTCTGCGTTGGACTCCCCTCGGACCCCCAGATGATATATCCGAGTTTGGAGAAATTGAAATTTTAATTTTTGGTCAAAAAAAAAAAAAAATTGGTCAAAAAAAGACGACAGGCGCGTACCTGTCGTCTTTTTAAAATCGCCTGTTTGGTTTTTGGTCATTTTCTCCAAAACCACCGGCCCGATTTCAACCAAACCTTCTGCGTTGGACTCCCCTCGGACCCCCAGATGATATATCCGAGTTTGGAGAAATTTTAATTTTTGGTCAAAAAAAAAAAAAAAATTGGTCAAAAAAAGACGACAGGCGCGTACCTGTCGTCTTTTTAAAATCGCCTGTTTGGTTTTTGGTCATTTTCTCCAAAACCACCGGCCCGATTTCAACCAAACCTTCTGCGTTGGACTCCCCTCGGACCCCCAGATGATATATCCGAGTTTGGAGAAATTTGGAGAAATTTAAATTTTTGGTCAAAAAAAAAAAAAAATTGGTCAAAAAAGACGACAGGCGCGTACCTGTCGTCTTTTTAAAATCGCCTGTTTGGTTTTTGGTCATTTTCTCCAAAACCACCGGCCCGATTTCAACCAAACCTTCTGCGTTGGACTCCCCTCGGACCCCCAGATGATATATCCGAGTTTGGAGAAATTTTAATTTTTGGTCAAAAAAAAAAAAAATTGGTCAAAAAAAGACGACAGGCGCGTACCTGTCGTCTTTTTAAAATCGCCTGTTTGGTTTTTGGTCATTTTCTCCAAAACCACCGGCCCGATTTCAACCAAACCTTCTGCGTTGGACTCCCCTCGGACCCCCAGATGATATATCCGAGTTTGGAGAAATTTGGAGAAATTTAATTTTTGGTCAAAAAAAAAAAAAAATTGGTCAAAAAAAGACGACAGGCGCGTACCTGTCGTCTTTTTAAAATCGCCTGTTTGGTTTTTGGTCATTTTCTCCAAAACCACCGGCCCGATTTCAACCAAACCTTCTGCGTTGGACTCCCCTCGGACCCCCAGATGATATATCCGAGTTTGGAGAAATTTTAATTTTTGGTCAAAAAAAAAAAAAAAATTGGTCAAAAAAGACGACAGGCGCGTACCTGTCGTCTTTTTAAAATCGCCTGTTTGGTTTTTGGTCATTTTCTCCAAAACCACCGGCCCGATTTCAACCAAACCTTCTGCGTTGGACTCCCCTCGGACCCCCAGATGATATATCCGAGTTTGGAGAAATTTTAATTTTTGGTCAAAAAAAAAAAAAAATTGGTCAAAAAAAGACGACAGGCGCGTACCTGTCGTCTTTTTAAAATCGCCTGTTTGGTTTTTGGTCATTTTCTCCAAAACCACCGGCCCGATTTCAACCAAACCTTCTGCGTTGGACTCCCCTCGGACCCCCAGATGATATATCCGAGTTTGGAGAAATTTTAATTTTTGGTCAAAAAAAAAAAAAAAATTGGTCAAAAAAAGACGACAGGCGCGTACCTGTCGTCTTTTTAAAATCGCCTGTTTGGTTTTTGGTCATTTTCTCCAAAACCACCGGCCCGATTTCAACCAAACCTTCTGCGTTGGACTCCCCTCGGACCCCCAGATGATATATCCGAGTTTGGAGAAATTTGAGAAATTTTAATTTTTGGTCAAAAAAAAAAAAAAATTGGTCAAAAAAAGACGACAGGCGCGTACCTGTCGTCTTTTTAAAATCGCCTGTTTGGTTTTTGGTCATTTTCTCCAAAACCACCGGCCCGATTTCAACCAAACCTTCTGCGTTGGACTCCCCTCGGACCCCCAGATGATATATCCGAGTTTGGAGAAATTTGAGAAATTTAATTTTTGGTCAAAAAAAAAAAAAAATTGGTCAAAAAAAGACGACAGGCGCGTACCTGTCGTCTTTTTAAAATCGCCTGTTTGGTTTTTGGTCATTTTCTCCAAAACCACCGGCCCGATTTCAACCAAACCTTCTGCGTTGGACTCCCCTCGGACCCCCAGATGATATATCCGAGTTTGGAGAAATTGAGAAATTTTAATTTTTGGTCAAAAAAAAAAAAAAAATTGGTCAAAAAAAGACGACAGGCGCGTACCTGTCGTCTTTTTAAAATCGCCTGTTTGGTTTTTGGTCATTTTCTCCAAAACCACCGGCCCGATTTCAACCAAACCTTCTGCGTTGGACTCCCCTCGGACCCCCAGATGATATATCCGAGTTTGGAGAAATTTTAATTTTTGGTCAAAAAAAAAAAAAAATTGGTCAAAAAAAGACGACAGGCGCGTACCTGTCGTCTTTTTAAAATCGCCTGTTTGGTTTTTGGTCATTTTCTCCAAAACCACCGGCCCGATTTCAACCAAACCTTCTGCGTTGGACTCCCCTCGGACCCCCAGATGATATATCCGAGTTTGGAGAAATTGGAGAAATTTTAATTTTTGGTCAAAAAAAAAAAAAAATTGGTCAAAAAAAGACGACAGGCGCGTACCTGTCGTCTTTTTAAAATCGCCTGTTTGGTTTTTGGTCATTTTCTCCAAAACCACCGGCCCGATTTCAACCAAACCTTCTGCGTTGGACTCCCCTCGGACCCCCAGATGATATATCCGAGTTTGGAGAAATTTTAATTTTTGGTCAAAAAAAAAAAAAAATTGGTCAAAAAAAGACGACAGGCGCGTACCTGTCGTCTTTTTAAAATCGCCTGTTTGGTTTTTGGTCATTTTCTCCAAAACCACCGGCCCGATTTCAACCAAACCTTCTGCGTTGGACTCCCCTCGGACCCCCAGATGATATATCCGAGTTTGGAGAAATTTGGAGAAATTTTAATTTTTGGTCAAAAAAAAAAAAAAATTTGGTCAAAAAAAGACGACAGGCGCGTACCTGTCGTCTTTTTAAAATCGCCTGTTTGGTTTTTGGTCATTTTCTCCAAAACCACCGGCCCGATTTCAACCAAACCTTCTGCGTTGGACTCCCCTCGGACCCCCAGATGATATATCCGAGTTTGGAGAAATTTTAATTTTTGGTCAAAAAAAAAAAAAAATTGGTCAAAAAAAGACGACAGGCGCGTACCTGTCGTCTTTTTAAAATCGCCTGTTTGGTTTTTGGTCATTTTCTCCAAAACCACCGGCCCGATTTCAACCAAACCTTCTGCGTTGGACTCCCCTCGGACCCCCAGATGATATATCCGAGTTTGGAGAAATTTTAATTTTTGGTCAAAAAAAAAAAAAAATTGGTCAAAAAAAGACGACAGGCGCGTACCTGTCGTCTTTTTAAAATCGCCTGTTTGGTTTTTGGTCATTTTCTCCAAAACCACCGGCCCGATTTCAACCAAACCTTCTGCGTTGGACTCCCCTCGGACCCCCAGATGATATATCCGAGTTTGGAGAAATTTTAATTTTTGGTCAAAAAAAAAAAAAAAATTGGTCAAAAAAAGACGACAGGCGCGTACCTGTCGTCTTTTTAAAATCGCCTGTTTGGTTTTTGGTCATTTTCTCCAAAACCACCGGCCCGATTTCAACCAAACCTTCTGCGTTGGACTCCCCTCGGACCCCCAGATGATATATCCGAGTTTGGAGAAATTTTAATTTTTGGTCAAAAAAAAAAAAAAATTGGTCAAAAAAAGACGACAGGCGCGTACCTGTCGTCTTTTTAAAATCGCCTGTTTGGTTTTTGGTCATTTTCTCCAAAACCACCGGCCCGATTTCAACCAAACCTTCTGCGTTGGACTCCCCTCGGACCCCCAGATGATATATCCGAGTTTGGAGAAATTTTAATTTTTGGTCAAAAAAAAAAAAAAATTGGTCAAAAAAAGACGACAGGCGCGTACCTGTCGTCTTTTTAAAATCGCCTGTTTGGTTTTTGGTCATTTTCTCCAAAACCACCGGCCCGATTTCAACCAAACCTTCTGCGTTGGACTCCCCTCGGACCCCCAGATGATATATCCGAGTTTGGAGAAATTTTAATTTTTGGTCAAAAAAAAAAAAAAAATTGGTCAAAAAAAGACGACAGGCGCGTACCTGTCGTCTTTTTAAAATCGCCTGTTTGGTTTTTGGTCATTTTCTCCAAAACCACCGGCCCGATTTCAACCAAACCTTCTGCGTTGGACTCCCCTCGGACCCCCAGATGATATATCCGAGTTTGGAGAAATTTTAATTTTTGGTCAAAAAAAAAAAAAAATTTGGTCAAAAAAAGACGACAGGCGCGTACCTGTCGTCTTTTTAAAATCGCCTGTTTGGTTTTTGGTCATTTTCTCCAAAACCACCGGCCCGATTTCAACCAAACCTTCTGCGTTGGACTCCCCTCGGACCCCCAGATGATATATCCGAGTTTGGAGAAATTTAATTTTTGGTCAAAAAAAAAAAAAAATTGGTCAAAAAAAGACGACAGGCGCGTACCTGTCGTCTTTTTAAAATCGCCTGTTTGGTTTTTGGTCATTTTCTCCAAAACCACCGGCCCGATTTCAACCAAACCTTCTGCGTTGGACTCCCCTCGGACCCCCAGATGATATATCCGAGTTTGGAGAAATTTGGAGAAATTTTAATTTTTGGTCAAAAAAAAAAAAAAATTGGTCAAAAAAAGACGACAGGCGCGTACCTGTCGTCTTTTTAAAATCGCCTGTTTGGTTTTTGGTCATTTTCTCCAAAACCACCGGCCCGATTTCAACCAAACCTTCTGCGTTGGACTCCCCTCGGACCCCCAGATGATATATCCGAGTTTGGAGAAATTTTAATTTTTGGTCAAAAAAAAAAAAAAAATTGGTCAAAAAAAGACGACAGGCGCGTACCTGTCGTCTTTTTAAAATCGCCTGTTTGGTTTTTGGTCATTTTCTCCAAAACCACCGGCCCGATTTCAACCAAACCTTCTGCGTTGGACTCCCCTCGGACCCCCAGATGATATATCCGAGTTTGGAGAAATTTTAATTTTTGGTCAAAAAAAAAAAAAAAATTGGTCAAAAAAAGACGACAGGCGCGTACCTGTCGTCTTTTTAAAATCGCCTGTTTGGTTTTTGGTCATTTTCTCCAAAACCACCGGCCCGATTTCAACCAAACCTTCTGCGTTGGACTCCCCTCGGACCCCCAGATGATATATCCGAGTTTGGAGAAATTTTAATTTTTGGTCAAAAAAAAAAAAAAATTGGTCAAAAAAAGACGACAGGCGCGTACCTGTCGTCTTTTTAAAATCGCCTGTTTGGTTTTTGGTCATTTTCTCCAAAACCACCGGCCCGATTTCAACCAAACCTTCTGCGTTGGACTCCCCTCGGACCCCCAGATGATATATCCGAGTTTGGAGAAATTTTAATTTTTGGTCAAAAAAAAAAAAAAATTGGTCAAAAAAAGACGACAGGCGCGTACCTGTCGTCTTTTTAAAATCGCCTGTTTGGTTTTTGGTCATTTTCTCCAAAACCACCGGCCCGATTTCAACCAAACCTTCTGCGTTGGACTCCCCTCGGACCCCCAGATGATATATCCGAGTTTGGAGAAATTTGGAGAAATTTAATTTTTGGTCAAAAAAAAAAAAAAATTGGTCAAAAAAAGACGACAGGCGCGTACCTGTCGTCTTTTTAAAATCGCCTGTTTGGTTTTTGGTCATTTTCTCCAAAACCACCGGCCCGATTTCAACCAAACCTTCTGCGTTGGACTCCCCTCGGACCCCCAGATGATATATCCGAGTTTGGAGAAATTTTAATTTTTGGTCAAAAAAAAAAAAAAATTGGTCAAAAAAAGACGACAGGCGCGTACCTGTCGTCTTTTTAAAATCGCCTGTTTGGTTTTTGGTCATTTTCTCCAAAACCACCGGCCCGATTTCAACCAAACCTTCTGCGTTGGACTCCCCTCGGACCCCCAGATGATATATCCGAGTTTGGAGAAATTTTAATTTTTGGTCAAAAAAAAAAAAAAATTGGTCAAAAAAAGACGACAGGCGCGTACCTGTCGTCTTTTTAAAATCGCCTGTTTGGTTTTTGGTCATTTTCTCCAAAACCACCGGCCCGATTTCAACCAAACCTTCTGCGTTGGACTCCCCTCGGACCCCCAGATGATATATCCGAGTTTGGAGAAATTTGGAGAAATTTAATTTTTGGTCAAAAAAAAAAAAAAATTGGTCAAAAAAAGACGACAGGCGCGTACCTGTCGTCTTTTTAAAATCGCCTGTTTGGTTTTTGGTCATTTTCTCCAAAACCACCGGCCCGATTTCAACCAAACCTTCTGCGTTGGACTCCCCTCGGACCCCCAGATGATATATCCGAGTTTGGAGAAATTTTAATTTTTGGTCAAAAAAAAAAAAAAATTGGTCAAAAAAAGACGACAGGCGCGTACCTGTCGTCTTTTTAAAATCGCCTGTTTGGTTTTTGGTCATTTTCTCCAAAACCACCGGCCCGATTTCAACCAAACCTTCTGCGTTGGACTCCCCTCGGACCCCCAGATGATATATCCGAGTTTGGAGAAATTTTAATTTTTGGTCAAAAAAAAAAAAAAAATTGGTCAAAAAAAGACGACAGGCGCGTACCTGTCGTCTTTTTAAAATCGCCTGTTTGGTTTTTGGTCATTTTCTCCAAAACCACCGGCCCGATTTCAACCAAACCTTCTGCGTTGGACTCCCCTCGGACCCCCAGATGATATATCCGAGTTTGGAGAAATTTGGAGAAATTTAATTTTTGGTCAAAAAAAAAAAAAAATTGGTCAAAAAAAGACGACAGGCGCGTACCTGTCGTCTTTTTAAAATCGCCTGTTTGGTTTTTGGTCATTTTCTCCAAAACCACCGGCCCGATTTCAACCAAACCTTCTGCGTTGGACTCCCCTCGGACCCCCAGATGATATATCCGAGTTTGGAGAAATTTAATTTTTGGTCAAAAAAAAAAAAAAAATTGGTCAAAAAAAGACGACAGGCGCGTACCTGTCGTCTTTTTAAAATCGCCTGTTTGGTTTTTGGTCATTTTCTCCAAAACCACCGGCCCGATTTCAACCAAACCTTCTGCGTTGGACTCCCCTCGGACCCCCAGATGATATATCCGAGTTTGGAGAAATTTTAATTTTTGGTAAAAAAAAAAAAAAAATTGGTCAAAAAAAGACGACAGGCGCGTACCTGTCGTCTTTTTAAAATCGCCTGTTTGGTTTTTGGTCATTTTCTCCAAAACCACCGGCCCGATTTCAACCAAACCTTCTGCGTTGGACTCCCCTCGGACCCCCAGATGATATATCCGAGTTTGGAGAAATTTGGAGAAATTTTAATTTTTGGTCAAAAAAAAAAAAAAATTGGTCAAAAAAAGACGACAGGCGCGTACCTGTCGTCTTTTTAAAATCGCCTGTTTGGTTTTTGGTCATTTTCTCCAAAACCACCGGCCCGATTTCAACCCAAACCTTCTGCGTTGGACTCCCCTCGGACCCCCAGATGATATATCCGAGTTTGAGAAATTTGGAGAAATTTAAATTTTTGGTCAAAAAAAAAAAAAAAATTGGTCAAAAAAAGACGACAGGCGCGTACCTGTCGTCTTTTTAAAATCGCCTGTTTGGTTTTGGTCATTTTCTCCAAAACCACGGCCCGATTTCAACCAACCTCTGCGGTTGGACTCCCCTCGGACCCCCAGATGATATATCCGAGGTTTGGAGAAATTTTAATTTTTGGTCAAAAAAAAAAAAAATTTGGTCAAAAAGAAGACGACAGGCGCGTACCTGTCGTCTTTTTAAAATCGCCTGTTTGGTTTTTGGTCATTTTCTCCAAAACCACCGGCCCGATTTCAACCAAACCTTTCTGCGTTGGACTCCCCTCGGACCCCCAGATGATATATCCGAGTTTGGAGAAATTTTAATTTTTGGTCCAAAAAAAAAAAAAATGGTCAAAAAAAGACGACAGGCGCGTACCTGTCGTCTTTTTAAAATCGCCTGTTTGGTTTTTGGTCATTTTCTCCAAAACCACCGGCCCGATTTCAACCAAACCTTCTGCGTTGGACTCCCCTCGGACCCCCAGATGATATATCCGAGTTTGGAGAAATGGTGTGAGAAATTTAAATTTTTGGTCAATAAAAAAAAAAAAATTGGTCAAAAAAAGACGACAGGCGCGTACCTGTCGTCTTTTTAAATCGCCTGTTTGGTTTTTGGTCATTTTCTCCAAAACCACCGCCCGATTTCACCAAACCTTCTGCGTTGGACTCCCTCGGACCCCAATGATATATCCGAGTTTGGAGAAATTTTAATTTTGGTCAAAAAAAAAAAAAAATTTGGTCAAAAAAGACGACAGGCGCGTAACCTGTCGTCTTTTTAAAAATCGCCTGTTTGGTTTTTGGTCATTTTCTCCAAAACCACCGGCCCGATTTCAACCCAACCTTCTGCGTTGGACTCCCCTCGGACCCCCAGATGATATATCCGAGTTGGAGAAATTTAATTTTTTGGTCAAAAAAAAAAAAAAATTGGTCAAAAAAAGACGACAGGCGCGTACTGTCGTCTTTTTAAAATCGCCTGTTTGGTTTTGGTCATTTTCTCCAAAACCACCGGCCCGATTTCACCAAACCTTCCTGCGTTGGACTCCCCTCGGACCCCCAGATGATATATCCTAGTTTGGAGAAATTTGGAGAAATTTTAATTTTTGGACAAAAAAAAAAAAAAACTGGTAAAAAAAAAAACGACAGGCGCGTACCTGTCGTCTTTTAAAATCGCCTGTTTGGTTTTGTCATTTTCTCCAAAACCACCGGCCCGATTTCAACCAACCTTCTGCGTTGGACTCCCCTCGACCCCAGATGATATATCCGAGTTTGGAGAAATTTAAATTTTTGGTCAAAAAAAAAAAAAAAAAAATTGGTCAAAAAAGACGACAGGCGCGTACCTGTCGTCTTTTTAAAATCGCCTGTTGGTTTTTGTCATTTTCTCCAAAACCACCGGCCCGATTTCAACCAAACCTTCTGCGTTGGACTCCCCTCGGACCCCCAGATGATATATCCGAGTTTGGAGAAATTTTAATTTTTGGTAAAAAAAAAAAAAAAATTTGGTCAAAAAAAGACGACAGGCGCGTACCTGTCGTCTTTTTAAAATCGCCTGTTTGGTTTTTGGTCATTTTCTCCAAAACCACCGGCCCGATTTCAACCAAACCTTCTGCGTTGGACTCCCCTCGGGCCCCCAGATGATATATCCGAGTTTGGAGAAATTTGGAGAAATTTTTAATTTTTGGTCAAAAAAAAAAAAAAATTGGTAAAAAAAAAACGACAGGCGCGTACCTGTCGTCTTTTTAAAATCGCCATGTTTTGGTTTTGGTCATTTTCTTCCAAAAACCACCGGCCCGATTTCAACCAAACTTCTGCGTTGGACTCCCCTCGGACCCCAGATGATATATCCGAGGTTTGGAGAAATTTGGAGAAATTAAATTTTTGGTCAAAAAAAAAAAAAAAAATTGGTCAAAAAAAGACGACAGGCGCGTACCTGTCGTCTTTTTAAATCGCCTGTTTTGGTTTTTTTGGTCATTTTCTCCAAAACCACCGGCCCGATTTCAACCAAACCTTCTGCGTTGACGCTCCCTCGGACCCCCAGATGATATATCCGAGTTTGGAGAAATTTGAAGAAATTTTAATTTTTGGTCAAAAAAAAAAAAAAAAAATGGTCAAAAAAAGACGACAGGCGCGTACCTGTCGTCTTTTTAAAATCGCCTGTTTGGTTTTTGGTCATTTCTCCAAAACCACCGGCCCGATTCAACCAAACCTTCTGCGTTGGACTCCCCTCGGACCCCCAGATGATATATCCGAGTTGGGGAGAAATTTTAATTTTTGGTCAAAAAAAAAAAAAAATTGGTCAAAAAAAGACGACAGGCGCGTACCTGTCGTCTTTTTAAAATCGCCTGTTTGGTTTTTGGTCATTTTCTCCAAAACCACCGGCCCGATTTCAACCAAACCTTCTGCGTTGGACTCCCCTCGGACCCCCAGATGATATATCCGAGTTTGGAGAAATTTTAATTTTTGGTCAAAAAAAAAAAAAAATTGGTCAAAAAAAGACGACAGGCGCGTACCTGTCGCTTTTTAAAATCGCCTGTTTGGTTTTTGGTCATTTTCTCCAAACCACCGCCCGATTTCAACCAAACCTTCTGCGTTGGACTCCCCTCCGGACCCCAGATGATATATCCGAGTTTGGAGAAATTTTAATTTTTGGTCAAAAAAAAAAAAAAATTGGTCAAAAAAAGACGACAGGCGCGTACCTGTCGTCTTTTTAAAATCGCCTGTTTGGTTTTTGGTCATTTTCTCCAAAACCACCGGCCCGATTTCAACCAAACCTTCTGCTTGGACTCCCCTCGGACCCCAGATGATATATCCGAGTTTGGAGAAATTTTAATTTTTGGTCAAAAAAAAAAAAAAATTGGTCAAAAAAAGACGACAGGCGCGTACCTGTCGTCTTTTTAAAATCGCCTGTTTGGTTTTTGGTCATTTTCTCCAAAACCACCGCCCGATTTCAACCAAACCTTCTGCGTTGGACTCCCCTCGGACCCCCAGATGATATATCCGAGTTGGAGAAATTTGGAGAAATTTTAATTTTTGTCAAAAAAAAAAAAAATTGGTAAAAAAAAAACGAGCAGGCGCGTACCTGTCGTCTTTTAAAATCGCCTGTTTGTTTTTGGTCATTTTCTCCAAAACCACCGCCCGATTTCAACCAAACCTTCTGCGTTGGACTCCCCTCGGACCCCCAGATGATATATCCGAGTTGGAGAAATTTGAGAAATTTAAATTTTTGGTCAAAAAAAAAAAAAAAATTGGTCAAAAAAAGACGACAGGCGCGTACCTGTCGTCTTTTTAAAATCGCCTGTTTGGTTTTTGGTCATTTTCTCCAAAAACCACCGGCCCGATTTCAACCAAACCTTCTGCGTTGGACTCCCCTCGGACCCCCAGATGATATATCCGAGTTTGGAGAAATTTGGAGAAATTTTAATTTTTGGTCAAAAAAAAAAAAAAATTGGTCAAAAAAAAGACGCCAGGCGCGTACCTGTCGTCTTTTTAAAATCGCCTGTTTGGTTTTTGGCATTTTCTCCAAAACCACCGGCCCGATTTCAACCAAACCTTCTGCGTTGGACTCCCTCGGACCCCAGATGATATATCCGAGTTTGGAGAAATTTGGAGAAATTTAAATTTTTGGTCAAAAAAAAAAAAAAATTGTCAAAAAAAAGACGACAGGCGCGTACCTGTCGTCTATTTAAAATCGCCTGTTTGGTTTTTTGGTCATTTACCTCCAAAACCACGGCCCGATTTCAAACCAAACCTTCTGCGTTGGACTCCCCCTCGGACCCCCAGATGATATATCGCGAGTTTGTGAGAAATTTTAATTTTTGGTCAAAAAAAAAAAAAAAATTGGTCAAAAAAGACGACAGGCGCGTACCTGTCGTCTTTTTAAAATCGCCTGTTTGGTTTTTGGTCATTTTCTCCAAAACCACCGGCCCGATTTCAACCAAACCTTCTGCGTTGGACTCCCCTCGGACCCCCAGATGATATATCCGAGTTTGGAGAAATTTGGAGAAATTTAAATTTTTGGTCAAAAAAAAAAAAAAAATTGGTCAAAAAAAGACGACAGGCGCGTACCTGTCGTCTTTTTAAAATCGCCTGTTGGTTTTTGGTCATTTTCTCCAAAACCACCGGCCCGATTTCAACCAAACCTTCTGCGTTGGACTCCCCTCGGACCCCAGATGATATATCCGAGTTTGGAGAAATTTTAATTTTTGGTCAAAAAAAAAAAAATTGGTCAAAAAAAGACGACAGGCGCGTACCTGTCGTCTTTTTAAAATCGCCTGTTTGGTTTTGGTCATTTTCTCCAAAACCACCGGCCCGATTTCAACCAAACCTTCTGCGTTGGACTCCCCTCGGACCCCCAGATGATATATCCGAGTTTGGAGAAATTTGGAGAAATTTTAATTTTTGGTCAAAAAAAAAAAAAAAAATTGGTAAAAAAAAAACGACAGGCGCGTACCTGTCGTCTTTTTAAAATCGCCTGTTTGGTTTTGGTCATTTTCTCCAAAACCACCGGCCCGATTTCAACCAAACCTTCTGCGTTGGACTCCCCTCGGACCCCCAGATGATATATCCGAGTTGGAGAAATTTGGAGAAAGTTAATTTTTGGTCAAAAAAAAAAAAAAAATTGGTCAAAAAAAGACCACAGGCGCGTACCTGTCGTCTTTTTAAAATCGCTTGTTTGGTTTTTGGTCATTTCTCCAAAACCACCGGCCCGATTTCAACCAAACCTTCTGCGTTGGACTCCCCTCGGACCCCCAGATGATATATCCGAGTTTGGAGAAATTTTAATTTTTGGTCAAAAAAAAAAAAAAATTGGTCAAAAAAAGACGACAGGCGCGTACCTGTCGTCTTTTTAAATCGCCTGTTTGGTTTTTGGTCATTTTCTCCAAAACCACCGGCCCGATTTCAACCAAACCTTCTGCGTTGGACTCCCCTCGGACCCCCAGATGATATATCCGAGTTTGGAGAAATTTGGAGAAATTTAAATTTTTGGTCAAAAAAAAAAAAAAAATTGGTCAAAAAAAGACGACAGGCGCGTACCTGTCGTCTTTTAAAATCGCCTGTTTGGTTTTTGGTCATTTTCTCCAAAACCACCGGCCCGATTTCAACCAAACCTTCTGCGTTGGACTCCCCTCGGACCCCCAGATGATATATCCGAGTTTGGAGAAATTTGGAGAAATTTAAATTTTTGGTCAAAAAAAAAAAAAAATTGGTCAAAAAAAGACGACAGGCAGCGCCTGTCGTCTTTTTTAAAATCGCCTGTTTGGTTTTTGGTCATTTTCTCCAAAACCACCGGCCCGATTTCAACCAAACCTTCTGCGTTGGACTCCCCTCGGACCCCCAGATGATATATCCGAGTTTGGAGAAATTTGGAGAAATTTAAATTTTGGTCAAAAAAAAAAAAAAAATTGGTCAAAAAAAGACGACAGGCGCGTACCTGTCGTCTTTTTAAAATCGCCTGTTTGGTTTTTGGTCATTTTCTCCAAAACCACCGGCCCGATTTCAACCAAACCTTCTGCGTTGGACTCCCCTCGGACCCCCAGATGATATATCCGAGTTTGGAGAAATTTTAATTTTTGGTCAAAAAAAAAAAAAAAATTGGTCAAAAAAAGACGACAGGCGCGTGTAGCACTTAAGATACACTCAGATTAGATTTATAGGTAGAAGAGAATACCAAACTGTATGTGGACTAGTATGTAAAGGAGGTTCGACTCAGGAGCTATGGAGAATTAACAACACACACAACGACTGAGTGCAAAGAGAGTGTATTGACAAAAAAGATATATATACACAGAACGTTAAAGTGCAGTAATAATACTTGATACCCAAAATAAGTAACCAAAATAATTAACCAAAATAAAGGCCTTTGGAAAAGAAAACTATATACACAAAGGTTCAATGTGATAAAGCATAAAGTGCTATCAAAAAATGGAGATTGTAGGCTACTCCACACAGCTTTGACTTAGCTGAGGTTAATCAACCTTCAACACACAATCATTCAGGTATACACAACACTTCCCAATACCATGAGCAGAAATGTACGCAGTGGTTTATAAAGACTTTAGACCTTGATTCAAGTATAGTAGTATTGCAGAATTAATTACTGTTAACCCATAAATAACTGGAACAGGCTAAAGCTAGTGCTACCACACCACCTGGGGATCAGCCAGGCTTGCGGCCTGTGTGTGTTCTTAGCTGCTCAGTTGTCTTTACTCTTCTGGGTAGCTCGCCATCTGTGTTGTCTTCGTCTTTATCTTCCTCTTCAACATCTCATCATCATCATCATCATCATCATCAGGGTTAAAAAGCTGACCTGTTAAGGAACAGGTATCATCATCATTCATTCATTCATTCATTTCCTCCTGGTTGCATGAGTTAGCATCCACAATAAGCACACAGTTCCTCACCAGTGTTAAGTCCAAATCCAGCACACATCCTCTTCAGCAGCAGCAGCAGCACAGCATCACATCATCCGAACAGGCAGATAACTGTTAAATGACGGGGCATCATCAATAGCATCAGAGCTTCAGAGTTAGCAATGCTAGTTAGCGTTAGCGGCGTCCCGCTAGCATTAGCATTAGCATCTTCATGATTGAGTTGCACTCACCAGCTTCTTCTTCAGTTGGAATGTGACATAAGAGTTTGTCCGGCTTCCTCTTCAAGCCACTGTCTTCCCCACTGTTGCAGTGAAGCTCCGTCTCTCTGTTTCAGTCCTCTCGTGTCCGTATATCTCTCTGTAGTCGTGGATGTGTGAGTAGCACCGTGCCGTGAGTAGTGGACGGCTGCCGGGCTGGCGTGTTCTGTGAGCCAGGTGCGTTTTCTCGTCCCCGGGGAAAAAGAGACGGCCCCTGAGTGACGTAGAGCGGCCTGATTGGCTCCGCTGGCCCAGCTGACCTGACCTGGTGGCCAACCATGACTGCCAGGAGTTAACCTGTCACTGGCGTTACATCCTCCCCTCTTGAAAGGATTGCACGTCCCGCTGCATCCTCCCTGTGCTGAGAAGTTACAGGAGCATCCAAGCCAGCCCACATCGGCACAGAGACCTCACACATCTGGACTGGGATCCACTAGAGAGCTGGTGACAGCATTGCTTAGGCCTTGAAACAATGACTGGATTACTGAAACAAGTGGATTTCCCAGGGTGGTGTATTGGAACCGCTCTGGTGGTTTCCTCTGTCTCGTGGGATATCTGACAGGTGGTCAGGAGGCAACGGATTGCTTTCCGGCTGAGGTTCTTGAACATCACGTTTGATTACTTTCAGTTAACACCTCTGAGCTTACATCCTGGTCAACAGCATGCATATCAGGTAAGTTTCTTTCAGGTGATACATCACAAACAGTGTTAGGCTCAGGTGAGTTGTCTTTGTTAGAACCAGGTTCCATATTAAGAGGCATTGTCTGTCCATGTAAAGCAGTTCAGGGGATAGATTGGAATTAACGTGTGAGAATGAAGCAGGTTCAGATTCATTACCAGCTCCAGGATCAACCTCATCGGGGATGTCAGCTGAGGTCGCTACAGCTGGACAACCACGTCCCTTGTATCACTCTCAAAGGGATGAACAGAGAGTGGCAAGGGAGAGGAAGTCACTGCATGAGCTGGAGGATCTGCACACGTAGACTGCTGAACTGGATCTTCTTGTACACTTTAATGAATGCAGATGGAGTGTTCTGCAGCGTTCGGGGAATAGGAATATCATAGTCAGAATCAGAATTAACATCCTCCTTGTACCTGTGTATCACTGCTGGGACTTGACTGGCTACGGGTTTGTTGGCCGTCGAGGCAGATTGACAGTGCCAGGAAGTTCAGGGTCACAGCTAGGCAAAAACCCACATGGAAGCAGCAGGTCTCTGTGTACTGTGCGTAAAGGTCCATCTCGGTGTTCAGGTTTTACAGTATACACTGGAAGTTCTCCTGCCCGTTCACAACAACATATATGTCTGACTCCCATTATCCGCCAACTTGTGCTTTCCTCGCAGCCGAACATTTCTGACAAGGCACCCGTCATCCACATGAGTGTAGATTCAGTGATCCGTTTGTCCAAGCGTGCCTTGTTTCCGGCCTGCACTCTTAGCAGAATTTCCACTGGCAAGTTTGTAACTCTCCTCCAGATGGCTCTTGAGATCTTTGACATATTGAGAATGTGAGGGCTGTGAAACATCAGAGGGAAGACCAAAAGCCAAATCTATTGGCAGACGAGGCTGTCGACCAACATGAGCTCGTAGGGACTAAACCAGTAGTATCATTCTTGGTACAGTTATAAGCATGTACTAAAGGCTTAACAAAGTCCTTCCAATGACTTTTGTCCTTGTGACTTAAGGTTCCCAGCATCTGAAGCAGTGTTCGATTAAAACGTTCCACAGGATTTCCTCTTGGATGATATGGAGTGGTTCGGACTTTCCTTTATGCCAGCGAGTTGACAGAGTTCCTTGATAGTTTTGGATTCAAAATCCCGGCCCTTGGTCACTGTGAAGGCGTTCTGGGAAGCCTTAATGGACGATGAAACTTTCCCATAATGCTTTGGCAACAGTGCGAGCCTTTTGATTGGGAGTCGAATAGCCACAGCATACTTGGTGAAATGATCAGTTATTACCAATATGTCCTTCGTATTGCTGCGATCGGGTTCCAGTGACAAAAAAATCCATACACACCAACTCTAATGGACGGCTGGTAAGATGTTGACCAATGGAGCTGCTTTCTCGGGAGGGGTCTTTCGCCGAACACAGCGATTGCAGGTGTGATTTTCTTTTCAACTGAAGCTGCCATTTGGGCCAAAAAAATCGGGCTCGCACAAGATCAAGCACACGCTCCACTCCCATATGTCCCATGTCATCATGGAGACTTTGTAACACCAGGCCTCTCAATTCTGCTGGTAACACCAATTGAAGAGTGGTACTTGAACCTTGTTGTCGTGATCTGTACAGATGTCATTTTTCAGAACCAAGCGATTCCATTCCCGGAGCAACAGAGGAAGCTCAGGAAGTTCCGCTCGAACGGTAGGTGATGGACTCACTCCTGATTCCAATTGCTGAACAACTTTTCCCGAATACAAGGGTCCGCTCTTTGCTTTTCCTTAACTCACTTTCTGTTAGATGAGAATCACAGGAACCCGCTCTCACCTCCCTCGAAGAGGGCACTTGGAATTGCTTCAGCATGACATGTAAGTGATTCAACCAAGGTGAGTTGTGAGATCCACTTTCATCCACAGTCATAGTGTTACAAACAACATGCTTGTCACAAATGGCTTCAACTTCTGACTCAGACAGATGCTGTAAGGCAAACTGGCGGA
Organism: Trachurus trachurus; assembly: GCF_905171665.1. NCBI lineage: Eukaryota > Metazoa > Chordata > Actinopteri > Carangiformes > Carangidae > Trachurus > Trachurus trachurus. Next base: position 69,592 of record NW_028155220.1, on the reverse strand, counting down.
TTCGATCACTTTCTTTTTGGGAAGAATAGTCATTCAGCAGATCACCATGAGGACGTCGGGATAAAGCATCGCATCTACATTCTGGCTGCCGGCTCGATACTGCAGCTTGAAAGTGAAAGTAGCAAGGACAGATAGCCCTCGATAGCTTATAGCATCCAGCTTGCTGTAGTCAGAATGTAGGTGAGGGGTTACTATCAGTGACCACTGTGAACTGAGCTCCATACAAGTAATCACTGAATTTATCCGTAACTGCCCATTTCAGAGCCAAAAACTCAAGCTTATGCGCTGGGTACTTTGATTCACTGCGGGTCAATCCTCGGCTCGCAAAAGCAATGGCTCGTAGCTTTCCTTCCTGCTCCTGGTACAATGCAGCACCCAATCCTGTGGTGCTAGCATCGGTGTGGAGGGTGTAAGGCAGTTTAGGATTAGCAAATCCGAGAACAGGGGCTGTAGAAAGAGTTTCAATGAGAGTTTCAAAGGCTTGCTGACAAGCGGGGGTCCATCGAGATCCAAAGGGCTCCGTTGGGTTGTGGTACTGAGGAGACTGACCAGTTTTCTTCCCTCGGTTGTGAAGGGGTGGATATCCTGCAGTGAGGTCGTTCAGAGGCTTAACGAGCTGGGAGTAACCTTTAATAAACCTCCGATAATAACCAGAGAAACCAAGGAATGATCTCAATTCTTTGAGTGTTCTGGGTTGTGGCCAGGTCTTCAGTGCTTGGATTTTATCAGGATCTGTCTCAACACCGTCAGCAGATACAATATGGCCAAGATATCTTACTGAAGTTTGGAAGAATTTACATTTTCCACGGACAACTTGAGACCATATTCCTTCAGACGCTGCAACACTTTAAGCAGGCGGGATTCATGTTCCTCCAAGTGTCAGAAAAGATGATGATGTCATCTATGAACACCAGCACCTCTTTCAGATTGAAGCCTCCCCATACACTTCTCCATCAGCGTTGAATGTGCTAGGGGCGTTGGTATGCCTTGGGGCATCCGGTATAAACTCCCAGAAGCCTAAGGGCAGACAAAAGCAGTTTTTTCTTTATCCGATTCTTCCATTTCAATTTGATAATAACCAGACTTAAGGTCCAATACAGAAAACCATTTGGAACCAGTCAGAGCACGAAAAGCTTCTTCCATGTTTGGAAGGGCGTATGCATCTTTGATGGTCTGTATGTTAAGCTTTCTGTTGACAATGCACAGGCGGACAGAGTTATCTTTCTTCCGAATAACAACAATCGGTGAAGAGAAGGGGGATTCGGACTCTCGGATAATCCCGGCCTCTGCCAGCTCTTGCAGGTGTTTGCGCACTGCATCCACATCATCGGATGGATGGTCTCGCCCGCTGTTTAAAGGGAGTCTGGTCAATCAGTTTGATATGATGTTTTACTTTATCAGTGTTCCAAATCCAGATCATGCTGCGCAAAGACTTCAGGCATAGCGGTGAGGAGTTTGGTTATCCTTTCTTTCCAATCAGCTGATACAGGTGAGTCAGCGAAATCAAACTGAAAGCGTGGAGGTAGCGGGGATCTGGGGGATTGGACAGGTTATTTTGAGCAGAATCAGTCTGGTTTTTTAATGATGCTCGTACCACGCTCAATTCAGCCAACACAGTCTTCGGTGGAAGAATAATGTCGCGCCCAGTTTACATTGTGCACCACCACTGAAGGCGACTGGAATGCTTGAAGACACAGTAATAAGACAACTTGTCACCAAAACACCACAAGGTAAGGAAAAGTCAGATGGGGTTCCATGAGGCCCATTTCTCTGCATGGGGACCTATATTGTTCATAACACCCTGTAATACCACAGTACTAAAGGCTGGAATCACTTCAGGACTATTTCCATGAGAGCTTATCAGCCCCAAGTTTCCATCAATGAGAATACTGGTGCCTGCAATGCCATGATCTTCAACACAGCCCTAAACCATGATGTACAGGGATAAAACTGGGGTTGCACTGGCAATACTCAGCATAAAGGAGATCAAGCGTGTGGTGCCAATTAACACTTGGTTCACCGGTGGTTCCACCGTGACTGGGGACCACTAAGGCAAGAGTGGGGACATCAAGCTCCGCCCCAACAAACTCCTTCGGAATGTCACACACAGCTCTATACACCCTAGATAAGGTACCTCTTGTCCATTGGCTCCTTCTTTTCTAGTAGGGTGGTTAAAGGCTTAATTGGCTGATCTGCCAAAAACTGTGCATGATATGACAAAGGAATGGTTGTGACTTGAGACCCTGTGTCCAGTAGACAGGTTGTTGGTTACCGGAGATCTTAACCTGCACCGTACTCTTCGTTCCCACCAGTCTTTTAAGGGTGCTGACAGGTGATTATTTGCTTTGGCTTGTTTCAACTGTACCCGCTTTGCAGTGGACTCGGTTCCTCTCACCAGCTCCTGAGTGTCCTCCACAGGAGCTGATTCTAGTTTAAATCGTCAGAAGATGGAGGAGGTTTAAATTGGCGACGCGTCTCTTGCAGCTGTGTTTTTGAATGCAACCAAAGAAGGGTTGGATGGTTGATCACAGTGAGATGAAATGTGGCCATCTCTCCACAGTTAAAGCAATATCCAGGGCGAAGCTGAAATTTGGCTTGCTGCTTGCTTTAAACTGCTTTCCGGAGTATCCTGGGCTCTTTCGAAAAGTGGCTGGATCAGTGGACCTGGCATGCTCATGGTGTATTTCTAGAGCCTGTACCAAAAGAAGAGGTCAAAGTTGAAAGTTGATTCTGTTCTGCGTCACCATCTTCTTAAGCTGCTCAATTTCAGAGGACTGCTCAACCACTGCACAGGAGCAAGCACTGTGCACATGGGAGGCCGCATGTGACTTGAAGCAAGAGATGTTGGTCTTACTGAACCCAAGTGATGTTTCATACGGGAAGCCTTAGCCACTTGCTTATCCTCTTCAACACGGAGCAACAAAAGCAACTCTGGCAAAGGATGGAGGATTGTCCTTCTTTGCTCCAACTGGAGATCACTGATCAAAGGCGTTATCCCAACAGCCTCGTCAAAATTGTTTCAAGAGATGGCGATTCAAGTCAGTGAAGAAACACCACCTCGTTTCATAGCTGTATTTAACACCACTTGAAGGCGGTGCAGATACTAGAAGGCTTTTCTCCATTATTTGCAATGTGCTCAGAAAACTTGGCAAAACACTCATCTCCATCCGCCACTGTGCCATAAGCAGAGTTCAAAAGTTCAAGATATGCATTTGGTAGCGCTCGGGGCCCTAAATGCTTCACAATGTCGGCAGCAGGGGCAGCAAACTATCAAAAATCTTGCGAGAGCGATCCAAATCAGACACAGAGGATCAGTGAAAACAAATCTACATTGGTTGCCAAGTCTCATAATCAGCTTCATTACTGGGCCGTATAGATTTTCCAGAAAAGCCCGGAGTCGAGAAGAACCATGAAGATGGACACAACACTGTCGGTCTTGACTATTGTTCTACTACCACTTCTGAATTTCAGGGGGATTTATCACTTCCTCATTTGACAGGAGGGCGTGACGCTTAATAGTGGCAGGAGGGGCAAGGTAAGAAGCAAAAGCACTGGTCAGGCTGGGCGATGATTTTCCAATTGGGGTCGAAGCGGGAGATGCTTTAAACGGGGCCTTTATTCACTGTCTCCGTTGTAGTAAGGGGCATTGATCATCGTGTGGGTCAGATTTCACTTCAGGCTCTTTTTCTGAGGTCAGGGAAGAAGAGGAATTGGACTAGCTCCTCTTGTAATACACTTCAAATGGCTTTGCACTTAGCTAGCGATGCCTGCAGCTCCTCCGGAGTCTTGTGGCGCTGCTGCATGCGAGGGGACTGTAATTGCTGGCCAATGAGCATATCTTATAAGTGACCTCAGTGTGTAGGACTTGTATAGTTTAACGGTAGCAAAGGTGCAAGAGACTGCATTGCAGTTCCATGTGTAAACTCAACAATACCATGTCTTGGAAATTCAGCAGTATCAATACCAAAAACACGACTTATCGAACCAAATTGCTCAAGTAAGTTTCAATTTCTTTGTCTCTGTCAGTGTTATTAAACCAACTATTACTACCGAATCTGGATTGTGTAGGACGTGTTCCAACACGATTTCCATGATTTAAGTGTTGATTTATACCCCAAAAAAAATGTTATGTTCATCAATTCTCAACACAGCTCCTGCTAGCTCGCCAAAATTTATGTAGCACTTAAGATACACTCAGATTAGATTTATAGGTAGAGAGAATACCAAACTGTATGTGGACTAGTATGTAAAGGAGGTTCGACTCAGGAGCTATGGAGAATTAACAACACACACAAACGACTGAGTTTGCAAAGAGAGTGTATTGACAAAAAAGATATATATACACAGAAACGTTAAAGTGCAGTAATAATACTTGATACCCAAAATAAGTAACCAAAATAATTAACCAAAATAAAGGCCTTTGGAAAAGAAAACTATATACACAAAGGTTCAATGTGATAAAGCATAAAGTGCTATCAAAAAATGGAGATTGTAGGCTACTCCACACAGCTTTGACCTAGCTGAGGTTAATCAACTCTTCAACACACAATCATTCAGGTATACACAACACTTCCCAATACATGAGCAGAAATGTACGCAGTGGTTTATAAAGACTTTAGACCTTGATTCAAGTATAGTAGTATGCAGAATTATTACTGTAACCCTAAATAACTGGAACAGGCTAAAGCTAGTGCTACCACACCACCTGGGGATCAGCCAGGCTTGCGGCCTGTGTGTGTGTCTTAGCTGCTCAGTTGTCTTTACTCTTCTGGGTAGCTCGCCATCTGTGTTGTCTTCGTCTTTATCTTCCTCTTCATCATCATCATCATCATCATCATCATCATCATCATCATCAGGGTTAAAAGCCTGACCTGTTAAGGAACAGGTATCATCATCATTCATTCATTCATTTCATTTCCTCCTGGTTGCATGAGTTAGCATCCACAATAAGCACACAGGTTCCTCACCAGTGTTAAGTCCAAATCCAGCACACATCCTCTTCAGCAGCAGCAGCAGCACTGCATCACATCATCCGAACAGGCAGATAACTGTTAAATGACGGGGCATCATCAATTAGCATCAGAGCTTCAGAGTTAGCAATGCTAGTTAGCGTTAGCGGCGTCCCGCTAGCATTAGCATTAGCATCTTCATGAATGAGTTGCACTCACCAGCTTCTCTTCAGTTGGAATGTGACATAAGAGTTTGTCCGGCTTCCTCTTCAGCCACTGTCTTCCCACTGTTGCAGTGAAGCTCCGGCTCTCTGTTTCAGTCCTCTCGTGTCCGTATATCTCTCTGTAGTCGTGGATGTGTGAGTAGCACCGTGCCGTGAGTAGTGGACCGGCTGCGGGCTGGCGTGTTCTGTGAGCCAGGTGCGTTTTCTTCCGTCCCCGGGGAAAAAGAGACGGCCCTGAGTGACGTTAGAGCGGCCTGATTGGCTCCGCTGGCCCAGCTGACCTGACCTGGTGGGCCAACCATGACTTGCCAGGAGTTAACCTGTCACTGGCGTTACACGCGTACCTGTCGTCTTTTTAAAATCGCCTGTTTGGTTTTTGGTCATTTTCTCCAAAACCACCGGCCCGATTTCAACCAAACCTTCTGCGTTGGACTCCCTCGGACCCCCAGATGATATATCCGAGTTTGGAGAAATCTCGGAGAATTTTAATTTTTGGTCAAAAAAAAAAAAAATTGGTCAAAAAAAGACGACAGGCGCGTACCTGTCGTCTTTTTAAAATCGCCTGTTTGGTTTTTGGTCATTTCTCCAAAACCACCGGCCCGATTTCAACCAAACCTTCTGCGTTGGACTCCCCTCGGACCCCCAGATGATATATCCCGAGTTTGGAGAAATTTGGAGAAATTTTAATTTTTGGTAAAAAAAAAAAAAAAAATTGGTCAAAAAAAGACGACAGGCGTGTACCTGTCGTCTTTTAAAATCGCCTGTTTGGTTTTTGGTCATTTTCTCCAAAACCACCGGCCCGATTTCAACCAAACCTCTGCGTTGGACTCCCCTCGGACCCCCAGATGATATATCCGAGTTTGGAGAAATTTTAATTTTTGGTCAAAAAAAAAAAAAAATTGGTCAAAAAAAGACGACAGGCGCGTACCTGTCGTCTTTTTAAAATCGCCTGTTTGGTTTTTGGTCATTTTCTCCAAAACCACCGGCCCGATTTCAACCAAACCTTCTGCGTTGGACTCCCCTCGGACCCCAGATGATATATCCGAGTTTGGAGAAATTTTAATTTTTGGTCAAAAAAAAAAAAAATTGGTCAAAAAAAGACGACAGGCGCGTACCTGTCGTCTTTTTAAAATCGCCTGTTTGGTTTTTGGTCATTTTCTCCAAAACCACCGGCCCGACTTCAACCAAACCTTCTGCGTTGGACTCCCCTCGGACCCCCAGATGATATATCCGAGTTTGGAGAAATTTAATTTTTGGTCAAAAAAAAAAAAAATTGGTCAAAAAAGACGACAGGCGCGTACCTGTCGTCTTTTTAAAAATCGCCTGTTTGGTTTTTGGTCATTTTCTCCAAAACCACCGCCCCGATTTCAACCAAACCTCTGCGTTGGACTCCCCTCGGACCCCCAGATGATATATCCGAGTTTGAGAAATTTGGAGAAATTTTAATTTTTGGTCAAAAAAAAAAAAAAATTGGTAAAAAAAAACGACAGGCGCGTACCTGTCGTCTTTTTAAAATCGCCTGTTTGGTTTTTGGTCATTTTCTCCAAAACCCACCGGCCGATTTCACCAAACCTTCTGCGTTGGACTCCCCTCGGACCCCCAGATGATATATCCGAGTTTGGAGAAATTTGAGAAATTTAAATTTTTGGTAAAAAAAAAAAAAAATTGGTCAAAAAAGACGACAGGCGCGTACCTGTCGTCTTTTTAAAATTGCCTGTTTGGGTTTTTGGTCATTTTCTCCAAAACCACCGGCCCGATTTCAACCAAACCTTCTGCGTGGACTCCCCTCGGACCCCCAGATGATATATCCGAGTTTGGAGAAATTTTAATTTTTGGTCAAAAAAAAAAAAAAATTGGTCAAAAAAAGACGACAGGCGCGTACCTGTCGTCTTTTTAAAATCGCCTGTTGGTTTTTGGTCATTTTCTCCAAAACCACCGGCCCGATTTCAACCAAACCTTCTGCGTTGGACTCCCCTCGGACCCCCAGATGATATATCCGAGTTTGGAGAAATTTTAATTTTTGGTCAAAAAAAAAAAAAAAATGGTCAAAAAAAGACGACAGGCGCGTACCTGTCGTCTTTTTAAAATCGCCTGTTGGTTTTTGGTCATTTTCTCCAAAACCACCTGCCCGATTTCAACCAAACCTTCTGCGTTGGACTCCCTCGGACCCCCAGATGATATATCCGAGTTTGGAGAAAATTTGGAGAAATTTAATTTTTGGTCAAAAAAAAAAAAAAAATTGGTCAAAAAAAGACGACAGGCGCGTACCTGTCGTCTTTTTAAAATCGCCTGTTTGGTTTTTGGTCATTTTCTCCAAACCACCGGCCCGATTTCAACCAAACCTTCTGCGTGGACTCCCCTCGGACCCCCAGATGATATATCCGAGTTTGGTGAAATTTTAATTTTTGGTAAAAAAAAAAAAAAAAATTTGGTCAAAAAAAGACGACAGGCGCGTACCTGTCGTCTTTTTAAAATCGCCTGTTTGGTTTTTGGTCATTTTCTCCAAAACCACCGGCCCGATTTCAACCAAACCTTCTGCGTTGGACTCCCCTCGACCCCCAGATGATATATCCGAGTTTGGAGAAATTTTAATTTTTGGTAAAAAAAAAAAAAAAATTTGGTCAAAAAAAGACGACAGGCGCGTACCTGTCGTCTTTTTAAAATCGCCTGTTTGGTTTTTGGTCATTTTCTCCAAAACCACCGGCCCGATTTCAACCAAACCTTGCTGCGTTTGGACTCCCCTCGGACCCCCAGATGATATATCCGAGTTTGGAGAAATTTTTAATTTTTGGTCAAAAAAAAAAAAAAAATTGGTAAAAAAAAAGACGACAGGCGCGTACCTGTCGTCTTTTTAAAATCGCCTGTTTGGTTTTTGGTCATTTTCTCCAAAACCACCGGCCGATTTCAACCAAACCTTCGCGTTGGACTCCCCTCGGACCCCCAGATGATATATCCGAGTTTGGAGAAATTTGGAGAAATTTTAATTTTTGGTCAAAAAAAAAAAAAAAATTGGTAAAAAAAAAACGACAGGCGCGTACCTGTCGTCTTTTTAAAATCGCCTGTTTGGTTTTTGGTCATTTTCTCCAAAACCACCGGCCCGATTTCAACCAAACCTTCTGCGTTGGACTCCCCTCGGACCCCCAGATGATATATCCGAGTTTGGAGAAATTTGGAGAAATTTAATTTTTGGTCAAAAAAAAAAAAAAAAATTGGTCAAAAAAAGACGACAGGCGCGTACCTGTCGTCTTTTTAAAATCGCCTGTTTGGTTTTTGGTCATTTTCTCCAAAACCACCGGCCCGATTTCAACCAAACCTTCTGCGTTGGACTCCCCTCGGACCCCCAGATGATATATCCGAGTTTGGAGAAATCTGGAGAAATTTTAATTTTTGGTCAAAAAAAAAAAAAATTGGTCAAAAAAAGACGACAGGCGCGTACCTGTCGTCTTTTTAAAATCGCCTGTTTGGTTTTTGGTCAGTTTCTCCAAAACCACCGGCCCGTTTTCAACCAAACCTCTGCGTTGGACTCCCCTCGGACCCCAGATGATATATCCGAGTTTGGAAAGTGGAGAAATTTTAATTTTGGTCAAAAAAAAAAAAAAAATTGGTCAAAAAAAGACGACAGGCGCGTACCTGTCGTCTTTTTAAAATCGCCTGTTTGGTTTTTGGTCATTTTCTCCAAAACCACCGGCCCGATTTCAACCAAACCTTCTGCGTTGGACTCCCCTCGGACCCCCAGATGATATATCCGAGTTTGGAGAAATTTGGAGAAATTTTAATTTTTGGTCAAAAAAAAAAAAAAATTGGTCAAAAAAAGACGACAGGCGCGTACCTGTCGTCTTTTTAAAATCGCCTGTTTGGTTTTTGGTCATTTTCTCCAAAACCACCGGCCCGATTTCAACCAAACCTTCTGCGTTGGACTCCCCTCGGACCCCCAGATGATATATCCGAGTTTGGAGAAATTTTAATTTTTGATCAAAAAAAAAAAAAAATTGGTCAAAAAAAGACGACAGGCGCGTACCTGTCGTCTTTTTAAAATCGCCTGTTTGGTTTTTGGTCATTTTCTCCAAAACCACCGGCCCGATTTCAACCAAACCTTCTGCGTTGGACTCCCCTCGGACCCCCAGATGATATATCCGAGTTTGGAGAAATTTGGAGAAATTTTAATTTTTGGTCAAAAAAAAAAAAAATTTGGTCAAAAAAAGACGACAGGCGCGTACCTGTCGTCTTTTTAAAATCGCCTGTTTGGTTTTTGGTCATTTTCTCCAAAACCACCGGCCCGATTTCAACCAAACCTTCTGCGTTGGACTCCCCTCGGACCCCCAGATGATATATCCGAGTTTGGAGAAATTTGGAGAAATTTAATTTTTGGTCAAAAAAAAAAAAAAATTGGTCAAAAAAAGACGACAGGCGCGTACCTGTCGTCTTTTTAAAATCGCCTGTTTGGTTTTTGGTCATTTTCTCCAAAACCACCGGCCCGATTTCAACCAAACCTTCTGCGTTGGACTCCCTCGGACCCCCAGATGATATATCCGAGTTTGGAGAAATTTTAATTTTTGGTCAAAAAAAAAAAAAATTGGTCAAAAAAAGACGACAGGCGCGTACCTGTCGTCTTTTTAAAATCGCCTGTTTGGTTTTTGGTCATTTTCTCCAAAACCACCGGCCCGATTTCAACCAAACCTTCTGCGTTGGACTCCCCTCGGACCCCCAGATGATATATCCGAGTTTGGAGAAATTTGGAGAAATTTTAATTTTTGGTCAAAAAAAAAAAAAAATTGGTCAAAAAAAGACGACAGGCGCGTACCTGTCGTCTTTTTAAAATCGCCTGTTTGGTTTTTGGTCATTTTCTCCAAAACCACCGGCCCGATTTCAACCAAACCTTCTGCGTTGGACTCCCCTCGGACCCCCAGATGATATATCCGAGTTTGGAGAAATCTGGAGAAATTTTAATTTTTGGTCAAAAAAAAAAAAAATTTGGTCAAAAAAAGACGACAGGCGCGTACCTGTCGTCTTTTTAAAATCGCCTGTTTGGTTTTTGGTCATTTTCTCCAAAACCACCGGCCCGATTTCAACCAAACCTTCTGCGTTGGACTCCCCTCGGACCCCCAGATGATATATCCGAGTTTGGAGAAATTTTAATTTTTGGTCAAAAAAAAAAAAAAATTGGTCAAAAAAAGACGACAGGCGCGTACCTGTCGTCTTTTTAAAATCGCCTGTTTGGTTTTTGGTCATTTTCTCCAAAACCACCGGCCCGATTTCAACCAAACCTTCTGCGTTGGACTCCCCTCGGACCCCCAGATGATATATCCGAGTTTGGAGAAATTTGGAGAAATTTTAATTTTTGGTCAAAAAAAAAAAAAAAATTGGTCAAAAAAAGACGACAGGCGCGTACCTGTCGTCTTTTTAAAATCGCCTGTTTGGTTTTTGGTCATTTTCTCCAAAACCACCGGCCCGATTTCAACCAAACCTTCTGCGTTGGACTCCCCTCGGACCCCCAGATGATATATCCGTGTTTGGAGAAATCTGGAGAAATTTTAATTTTTGGTCAAAAAAAAAAAAATTTGGTCAAAAAAAGACGACAGGCGCGTACCTGTCGTCTCTTTTTAAAAATCGCCTGTTTGGTTTTTGGTCATTTTCTCCAAAACCACCCGGCCCGATTTCAACCAAACCTTCTGCGTTGGACTCCCTCGGACCCCCAGATGATATATCCGAGTTTTGGAGAAATTTGGAGAAATTTAAATTTTTGGTCAAAAAAAAAAAAAAAATTGTCAAAAAAAGACGACAGGCGCGTACCTGTCGTCTTTTTAAAATCGCCTGTTTGGTTATGGTCATTTGTCTCCAAAACCACCGGCCCGATTTCAACCAAAACCTTCTGCGTTGGACTCCCCTCGGACCCCCAGATGATATATCCGAGTTTGGAGAAATTTTAATTTTTGGTCAAAAAAAAAAAAAATTTGGTCAAAAAAAGACGACAGGCGCGTACCTGTCGTCTTTTTAAAATCGCCTGTTGGTTTTTGGTCATTTTCTCCCAAACCACCGGCCCGATTTCAACCAAACCTTCTGCGTTGGACTCCCCTCGGACCCCCAGATGATATATCCGAGTTGGAGAAATTTTACTTTTTGGTCCAAAAAAAAAAAAAAATGGTCAAAAAAAGACGACAGGCGCGTACCTGTCGTCTTTTTAAAATCGCCTGTTTGGTTTTTGGTCATTTTCTCAAAACCACCGGCCCCGATTTCAACCAAACCTTCTGCGTTGGACTCCCCTCGGACCCCCAGATGATATATCCGAGTTTGGAGAAATTTGGAGAAATTTAAATTTTTGGTCAAAAAAAAAAAAAAAAATTGGTCAAAAAAAGACGACAGGCGCGTACCTGTCGTCTTTTTAAAATCGCCTGTTTGGTTTTTTTGGTCATTTTCCTCCAAAACTCCGGCCCGATTTCAACCAACCTTCTGCGTTGGACTCCCTCGGACCCCCAGATGATATATCCGAGTTTGGAGAAATTTTAATTTTTGGTCAAAAAAAAAAAAAAATTTGGTCAAAAAAAGGACGACAGGCGCGTACCTGTCGTCTTTTTAAAATCGCCTGTTTGGTTTTTGGTCATTTTCTCCAAAACCACCGGCCCGATTTCAACCAACCTTCTGCGTTGGACTCCCCTCGGACCCCCAGATGATATATCCGAGTTTGGAGAAATTTTAATTTTTGGTCAAAAAAAAAAAAAAAATTGGTCAAAAAAAAGACGACAGGCGCGTACCTGTCGTCTTTTTAAAATCGCCTGTTTGTTTTTGGTCATTTTCTCCAAAACCACCGGCCCGATTTCAACCAAACCTTCTGCGTTGGACTCCCCTCGGACCCCCAGATGATATATCCGAGTTTGGAGAAATTTGGAGAAATTTTAATTTTTGGTCAAAAAAAAAAAAAAAAATTGTAAAAAAAAAACGACAGGCGCGTACCTGTCGTCTTTTTAAAATCGCCTGTTTGGTTTTTGGTCATTTTCTCCAAAACCACCGGCCCGATTTCAACCAACCTTCTGCGTTGGACTCCCCTCGGACCCCCAGATGATATATCCGAGTTGGAGAAATTTAAATTTTGGTCAAAAAAAAAAAAAAATTGTCAAAAAAAGACGACAGGCGCGTACCTGTCGTCTTTTTAAAATCGCCTGTTTGGTTTTTGGTCATTTTCTCCAAAACCACCGGCCCGATTTCAACCAAACCTTCTGCGTTGGACTCCCCTCGGACCCCCAGATGATATATCCGAGTTTGGAGAAATTTTAATTTTGGGTAAAAAAAAAAAAAAAATTTGGTCAAAAAAAGACGACAGGCGCGTACCTGTCGTCTTTTTAAAATCGCCTGTTTGGTTTTTGGTCATTTTCTCCAAAACCACCGGCCCGATTTCAACCAAACCTTCTGCGTTGGACTCCCTCGGACCCCCAGATGATATATCCGAGTTTGGAGAAATTTGGAGAAATTTTAATTTTTGGTCAAAAAAAAAAAAAAAATTGATAAAAAAAAACGACAGGCGCGTACCTGTCGTCTTTTTAAAATCGCCTGTTTGGTTTTTGGTCATTTTCTCCAAAACCACCGGCCCGATTTCACCAAACCTTCTGCGTTGGACTCCCCTCGGACCCCCAGATGATATATCCGAGTTTGGAGAAATTTGGAGAAATTTAAATTTTTGGTCAAAAAAAAAAAAAATTTGGTCAAAAAAAGACGACAGGCGCGTACCTGTCGTCTTTTTAAAATCGCCTGTTTGGTTTTTGGTCATTTTCTCCAAAACCACCGGCCCGATTTCAACCAAACCTTCTGCGTTGGACTCCCCCTCGGACCCCCAGATGATATATCCGAGTTTGGAGAAATTTTAATTTTTGGTCAAAAAAAAAAAAAAATTTGGTCAAAAAAAAGACGACAGGCGCGTACCTGTCGTCTTTTTAAAATCGCCTGTTTTGGTTTTTGGTCATTTTCTCCAAAACCACCGGCCCGATTTCAACCAAACCTTCTGCGTTGGACTCCCCTCGGACCCCAGATGATATATCCGAGTTTGGAGAAATTTTAATTTTTGGTCAAAAAAAAAAAAAAATGGTCAAAAAAAGACGACAGGCGCGTACCTGTCGTCTTTTTAAAATCGCCTGTTTGGTTTTTGGTCATTTTCTCCAAAACCACCGGCCCGATTTCAACCAAACCTTCTGCGTTGGACTCCCCTCGGACCCCCAGATGATATATCCGAGTTTGGAGAAATTTGGAGAAATTTAAATTTTTGGTCAAAAAAAAAAAAAAAATTGGTCAAAAAAGACGACAGGCGCGTACCTGTCGTCTTTTTAAAATCGCCTGTTTGGGTTTTGGTCATTTTCTCCAAAACCACCGGCCCGATTTCAACCAAACCTTCTGCGTTGGACTCCCCTCGGACCCCCAGATGATATATCCGAGTTTGGAGAAATTTTAATTTTTGGTCAAAAAAAAAAAAAAATTTGGTCAAAAAAAGACGACAGGCGCGTACCTGTCGTCTTTTTAAAATCGCCTGTTTGGTTTTTGGTCATTTTCTCCAAAACCACCGGCCCGATTTCAACCAAACCTTCTGCGTTGGACTCCCCTCGGACCCCCAGATGATATATCCGAGTTTGGAGAAATTTTAATTTTTGGTCAAAAAAAAAAAAAAAATTGGTCAAAAAAAGACGACAGGCGCGTACCTGTCGTCTTTTTAAAATCGCCTGTTTGGTTTTTGGTCATTTTCTCCAAAACCACCGGCCCGATTTCAACCAAACCTTCTGCGTTGGACTCCCCTCGGACCCCCAGATGATATATCCGAGTTTGGAGAAATTTGGAGAAATTTTAATTTTTGGTCAAAAAAAAAAAAAAACTGGTAAAAAAAAAACGACAGGCGCGTACCTGTCGTCTTTTTAAAATCGCCTGTTTGGTTTTTGGTCATTTTCTCCAAAACCACCGGCCCGATTTCAACCAAACCTTCTGCGTTGGACTCCCCTCGGACCCCCAGATGATATATCCGAGTTTGGAGAAATTTAAATTTTTGGTCAAAAAAAAAAAAAAAAATTGGTCAAAAAAAGACGACAGGCGCGTACCTGTCGTCTTTTTAAAATCGCCTGTTTGGTTTTTGGTCATTTTCTCCAAAACCACCGGCCCGATTTCAACCAAACCTTCTGCGTTGGACTCCCCTCGGACCCCCAGATGATATATCCGAGTTTGGAGAAATTTTAATTTTTGGTAAAAAAAAAAAAAAAAATTTGGTCAAAAAAAAACGACAGGCGCGTACCTGTCGTCTTTTTAAAATCGCCTGTTTGGTTTTTGGTCATTTTCTCCAAAACCACCGGCCCGATTTCAACCAAACCTTCTGCGTTGGACTCCCCTCGGACCCCCAGATGATATATCCGAGTTTGGAGAAATTTGGAGAAATTTTAATTTTTGGTCAAAAAAAAAAAAAAAATTGGTAAAAAAAAAAACGACAGGCGCGTACCTGTCGTCTTTTTAAAATCGCCTGTTTGGTTTTTGGTCATTTTCTCCAAAACCACCGGCCCGATTTCAACCAAACCTTCTGCGTTGGACTCCCCTCGGACCCCCAGATGATATATCCGAGTTTGGAGAAATTTGGAGAAATTTAAATTTTTGGTCAAAAAAAAAAAAAAAATTGGTCAAAAAAAGACGACAGGCGCGTACCTGTCGTCTTTTTAAAATCGCCTGTTTGGTTTTTGGTCATTTTCTCCAAAACCACCGGCCCGATTTCAACCAAACCTTCTGCGTTGGACTCCCCTCGGACCCCCAGATGATATATCCGAGTTTGGAGAAATTTGGAGAAATTTTAATTTTTGGTCAAAAAAAAAAAAAAAAATGGTCAAAAAAAGACGACAGGCGCGTACCTGTCGTCTTTTTAAAATCGCCTGTTTGGTTTTTGGTCATTTTCTCCAAAACCACCGGCCCGATTTCAACCAAACCTTCTGCGTTGGACTCCCCTCGGACCCCCAGATGATATATCCGAGTTTGGAGAAATTTTAATTTTTGGTCAAAAAAAAAAAAAAAATTGGTCAAAAAAAGACGACAGGCGCGTACCTGTCGTCTTTTTAAAATCGCCTGTTTGGTTTTTGGTCATTTTCTCCAAAACCACCGGCCCGATTTCAACCAATCCTTCTGCGTTGGACTCCCCTCGGACCCCCAGATGATATATCAGAGTTTGGAGAAATTTGGAGAAATTTTAATTTTTGGTCAAAAAAAAAAAAAAAATTGGTCAAAAAAAGACGACAGGCGCGTACCTGTCGTCTTTTTAAAATCGCCTGTTTGGTTTTTGGTCATTTTCTCCAAAACCACCGGCCCGATTTCAACCAAACCTTCTGCGTTGGACTCCCCTCGGACCCCCAGATGATATATCCGAGTTTGGAGAAATTTTAATTTTTGGTCAAAAAAAAAAAAAAATTGGTCAAAAAAAGACGACAGGCGCGTACCTGTCGTCTTTTAAAATCGCCTGTTTGGTTTTTGGTCATTTTCTCCAAAACCACCGGCCCGATTTCAACCAAACCTTCTGCGTTGGACTCCCCTCGGACCCCCAGATGATATATCCGAGTTTGGAGAAATTTTAATTTTTGGTCAAAAAAAAAAAAAAATTGGTCAAAAAAAGACGACAGGCGCGTACCTGTCGTCTTTTTAAAATCGCCTGTTTGGTTTTTGGTCATTTTCTCCAAAACCACCGGCCCGATTTCAACCAAACCTTCTGCGTTGGACTCCCCTCGGACCCCCAGATGATATATCCGAGTTTGGAGAAATTTGGAGAAATTTTAATTTTTGGTCAAAAAAAAAAAAAAATTGGTAAAAAAAAACGACAGGCGCGTACCTGTCGTCTTTTTAAAATCGCCTGTTTGGTTTTTGGTCATTTTCTCCAAAACCACCGGCCCGATTTCAACCAAACCTTCTGCGTTGGACTCCCCTCGGACCCCCAGATGATATATCCGAGTTTGGAGAAATTTGGAGAAATTTAAATTTTTGGTCAAAAAAAAAAAAAAAATTGGTCAAAAAAAGACGACAGGCGCGTACCTGTCGTCTTTTTAAAATCGCCTGTTTGGTTTTTGGTCATTTTCTCCAAAACCACCGGCCCGATTTCAACCAAACCTTCTGCGTTGGACTCCCCTCGGACCCCCAGATGATATATCCGAGTTTGGAGAAATTTGGAGAAATTTTAATTTTTGGTCAAAAAAAAAAAAAAATTGGTCAAAAAAAGACGACAGGCGCGTACCTGTCGTCTTTTTAAAATCGCCTGTTTGGTTTTTGGTCATTTTCTCCAAAACCACCGGCCCGATTTCAACCAAACCTTCTGCGTTGGACTCCCCTCGGACCCCCAGATGATATATCCGAGTTTGGAGAAATTTGGAGAAATTTAAATTTTTGGTCAAAAAAAAAAAAAAATTGGTCAAAAAAAGACGACAGGCGCGTACCTGTCGTCTTTTTAAAATCGCCTGTTTGGTTTTTGGTCATTTTCTCCAAAACCACCGGCCCGATTTCAACCAAACCTTCTGCGTTGGACTCCCCTCGGACCCCCAGATGATATATCCGAGTTTGGAGAAATTTGGAGAAATTTTAATTTTTGGTCAAAAAAAAAAAAAAATTGGTCAAAAAAAGACGACAGGCGCGTACCTGTCGTCTTTTAAAATCGCCTGTTTGGTTTTTGGTCATTTTCTCCAAAACCACCGGCCCGATTTCAACCAAACCTTCTGCGTTGGACTCCCCTCGGACCCCCAGATGATATATCCGAGTTTGGAGAAATTTGGAGAAATTTAAATTTTGGTCAAAAAAAAAAAAAAAATTGGTCAAAAAAAGACGACAGGCGCGTACCTGTCGTCTTTTTAAAATCGCCTGTTTGGTTTTTGGTCATTTTCTCCAAAACCACCGGCCCGATTTCAACCAAACCTTCTGCGTTGGACTCCCCTCGGACCCCCAGATGATATATCCGAGTTTGGAGAAATTTTAATTTTTGGTCAAAAAAAAAAAAAAAAATGGTCAAAAAAGACGACAGGCGCGTACCTGTCGTCTTTTTAAAATCGCCTGTTTGGTTTTTGGTCATTTTCTCCAAAACCACCGGCCCGATTTCAACCAAACCTTCTGCGTTGGACTCCCCTCGGACCCCCAGATGATATATCCGAGTTTGGAGAAATTTGGAGAAATTTTAATTTTTGGTCAAAAAAAAAAAAAAAATTGGTAAAAAAAAAACGACAGGCGCGTACCTGTCGTCTTTTTAAAATCGCCTGTTTGGTTTTTGGTCATTTTCTCCAAAACCACCGGCCCGATTTCAACCAAACCTTCTGCGTTGGACTCCCCTCGGACCCCCAGATGATATATCCGAGTTTGGAGAAATTTGGAGAAATTTAAATTTTTGGTCAAAAAAAAAAAAAAAATTGGTCAAAAAAAGACCACAGGCGCGTACCTGTCGTCTTTTTAAAATCGCTTGTTTGGTTTTTGGTCATTTTCTCCAAAACCACCGGCCCGATTTCAACCAAACCTTCTGCGTTGGACTCCCCTCGGACCCCCAGATGATATATCCGAGTTTGGAGAAATTTTAATTTTTGGTCAAAAAAAAAAAAAAATTGGTCAAAAAAAGACGACAGGCGCGTACCTGTCGTCTTTTTAAAATCGCCTGTTTGGTTTTTGGTCATTTTCTCCAAAACCACCGGCCCGATTTCAACCAAACCTTCTGCGTTGGACTCCCCTCGGACCCCCAGATGATATATCCGAGTTTGGAGAAATTTGAAGAAATTTAAATTTTTGGTCAAAAAAAAAAAAAAAATTGGTCAAAAAAAGACGACAGGCGCGTACCTGTCGTCTTTTTAAAATCGCCTGTTTGGTTTTTGGTCATTTTCTCCAAAACCACCGGCCCGATTTCAACCAAACCTTCTGCGTTGGACTCCCCTCGGACCCCCAGATGATATATCCGAGTTTGGAGAAATTTGGAGAAATTTAAATTTTTGGTCAAAAAAAAAAAAAAATTGGTCAAAAAAAGACGACAGGCGCGTACCTGTCGTCTTTTTAAAATCGCCTGTTTGGTTTTTGGTCATTTTCTCCAAAACCACCGGCCCGATTTCAACCAAACCTTCTGCGTTGGACTCCCCTCGGACCCCCAGATGATATATCCGAGTTTGGAGAAATTTGAGAAATTTAAATTTTTGGTCAAAAAAAAAAAAAAAATTGGTCAAAAAAAGACGACAGGCGCGTACCTGTCGTCTTTTTAAAATCGCCTGTTTGGTTTTTGGTCATTTTCTCCAAAACCACCGGCCCGATTTCAACCAAACCTTCTGCGTTGGACTCCCCTCGGACCCCCAGATGATATATCCGAGTTTGGAGAAATTTTAATTTTTGGTCAAAAAAAAAAAAAAATTGGTCAAAAAAAGACGACAGGCGCGTGTAGCACTTAAGATACACTCAGATTAGATTTATAGGTAGAAGAGAATACCAAACTGTATGTGGACTAGTATGTAAAGGAGGTTCGACTCAGGAGCTATGGAGAATTAACAACACACACAACGACTGAGTTGCAAAGAGAGTGTATTGACAAAAAAGATATATATACACAGAAACGTTAAAGTGCAGTAATAATACTTGATACCCAAAATAAGTAACCAAAATAATTAACCAAAATAAAGGCCTTTGGAAAAGAAAACTATATACACAAAGGTTCAATGTGATAAAGCATAAAGTGCTATCAAAAAATGGAGATTGTAGGCTACTCCACACAGCTTTGACTTAGCTGAGGTTAATCAACTCTTCAACACACAATCATTCAGGTATACACAACACTTCCCAATACCATGAGCAGAAATGTACGCAGTGGTTTATAAAGACTTTAGACCTTGATTCAAGTATAGTAGTATTGCAGAATTAATTACTGTTAACCCATAAATAACTGGAACAGGCTAAAGCTAGTGCTACCACACCACCTGGGGATCAGCCAGGCTTGCGGCCTGTGTGTGTGTCTTAGCTGCTCAGTTGTCTTTACTCTTCTGGGTAGCTCGCCATCTGTGTTGTCTTCGTCTTTATCTTCCTCTTCATCATCATCATCATCATCATCATCATCATCATCAGGGTTAAAAAGCCTGACCTGTTAAGGAACAGGTATCATCATCATTCATTCATTCATTCATTTCCTCCTGGTTGCATGAGTTAGCATCCACAATAAGCACACAGTTCCTCACCAGTGTTAAGTCCAAATCCAGCACACATCCTCTTCAGCAGCAGCAGCAGCACAGCATCACATCATCCGAACAGGCAGATAACTGTTAAATGACGGGGCATCATCAATTAGCATCAGAGCTTCAGAGTTAGCAATGCTAGTTAGCGTTAGCGGCGTCCCGCTAGCATTAGCATTAGCATCTTCATGAATGAGTTGCACTCACCAGCTTCTTCTTCAGTTGGAATGTGACATAAGAGTTTGTCCGGCTTCCTCTTCAGCCACTGTCTTCCCACTGTTGCAGTGAAGCTCCGGCTCTCTGTTTCAGTCCTCTCGTGTCCGTATATCTCTCTGTAGTCGTGGATGTGTGAGTAGCACCGTGCCGTGAGTAGTGGACGGCTGCCGGGCTGGCGTGTTCTGTGAGCCAGGTGCGTTTTCTTCCGTCCCCGGGGAAAAAGAGACGGCCCCTGAGTGACGTAGAGCGGCCTGATTGGCTCCGCTGGCCCAGCTGACCTGACCTGGTGGGCCAACCATGACTTGCCAGGAGTTAACCTGTCACTGGCGTTACATCCTCCCCTCTTGAAGGATTGCACGTCCCGCTGCATCCTCCCTGTGGCTGAGAAGTTACAGGAGCATCCAAGCCAGCCCACATCGGCACAGAGGACCTCACCACATCTGGACTGGGATCCACTAGAGAGCTGGTGACAGCATTGCTTAGGCCTTGAAACAATGACTGGATTACTGAAACAAGTGGATTTCCCAGGGTGGTGTATTGGAACCGCTCTGGTGGTTTCCTCTGTCTCGTGGGATATCTGACAGGTGGGTCAGGAGGCAACGGATTGCTTTCCGGCTGAGGTTCTTGAACATCACGTTGATTACTTTCAGTTAACACCTCTGAGCTTACATCCTGGTCAACAGCATGCATATCAGGTAAGTTTCTTTCAGGTGATACATCACAAACAGTGTTAGGCTCAGGTGAGTTGTCTTTGTTAGAACCAGGTTCCATATTAAGAGCATTGTCTTGTCCATGTAAAGCAGTATCAGGGGATAGATTGGAATTAACGTGTGAGAATGAAGCAGGTTCAGATTCATTACCAGCTCCAGGATCAACCTCATCGGGGATGTCAGCTGAGGTCGCTACAGCTGGGACAACCACGTCCCTTGTATCACTCTCAAAGGGATGAACAGAGAGTGGCAAGGGAGAGGAAGTCACTGCATGAGCTGGAGGATCTGCACACGTAGACTGCTGAACTGGATTCTTCTTGTACACTTTAATGAATGCAGATGGAGTGTTCTGCAGCGTTCGGGGAATAGGAATATCATAGTCAGAATCAGAATTAACATCCTCTTGTACCTGTGTATCACTGCTGGGACTTGACTGGCTACGGGTTTGTGGCCGTCGAGGCAGATTGACAGTGCCAGGAAGTTCAGGGTCACAGCTAGGCAAAAACCCACATGGAAGCAGCAGGTCTCTGTGTACTGTGCGTAAAGGTCCATCTCGGTGTTCAGGTTTTACAGTATACACTGGAAGTTCTCCTGCCCGTTTCACAACAACATATATGTCTGACTCCCATTTATCCGCCAACTTGTGCTTTCCTCGCAGCCGAACATTTCTGACAAGCACCCGGTCATCCACATTGAGTGTAGATTCAGTGATCCGTTTGTCAAAGCGTGCCTTGTTCCGGCCTGCACTCTTAGCAGAATTTCCACTGGCAAGTTTGTAACTCTCCTCCAGATGGCTCTTGAGATCTTTGACATATTGAGAATGTGAGGGCTGTGAAACATCAGAGGGAAGACCAAAAGCCAAATCTATTGGCAGACGAGGCTGTCGACCAAACATGAGCTCGTAGGGACTAAAACCAGTAGTATCATTCTTGGTACAGTTATAAGCATGTACTAAAGGCTTAACAAAGTCCTTCCAATGACTTTTGTCCTTGTGACTTAAGGTTCCCAGCATCTGAAGCAGTGTTCGATTAAAACGTTCCACAGGATTTCCTCTTGGATGATATGGAGTGGTTCGGACTTTCCTTATGCCAGCGAGTTGACAGAGTTCCTTGATAGTTTTGGATTCAAAATCCGGCCCTTGGTCACTGTGAAGGCGTTCTGGGAAGCCATAATGGACGATGAAACTTTCCCATAATGCTTTGGCAACAGTGCGAGCCTTTTGATTGGGAGTCGGAATAGCCACAGCATACTTGGTGAAATGATCAGTTATTACCAATATGTCCTTCGTATTGCTGCGATCGGGTTCCAGTGACAAAAAATCCATACACACCAACTCTAATGGACGGCTGGTAAGTATGTTGACCAATGGAGCTGCTTTCTCGGGAGGGGTCTTTCGCCGAACACAGCGATTGCAGGTGTGGATTTTCTTTTCAACTGAAGCTGCCATTTTGGGCCAAAAAAATCGGGCTCGCACAAGATCAAGCACACGCTCCACTCCCATATGTCCCATGTCATCATGGAGACTTTGTAACACCAGGCCTCTCAATTCTGCTGGTAACACCAATTGAAGAGTGGTACTTGAACCTTGTTGTCGTGATCTGTACAGAATGTCATTTTTCAGAACCAAGCGATTCCATTCCCGGAGCAACAGAGGAAGCTCAGGAAGTTCCGCTCGAACGGTAGGTGATGGACTCACTCCTGATTCCAATTGCTGAACAACTTCCCGAATACAGGGGTCCGCTCTTTGCTTTTCCTTTAACTCACTTTCTGTTAGATGAGGAATCACAGGGAACCCGCTCTCACCTCCCTCGAAGAGGGCACTTGGAATTGCTTCAGCATGACATGTAAGTGATTCAACCAAGGGTGAGTTGTGAGATCCACTTTCATCCACAGTCATAGTGTTACAAACAACATGCTTGTCACAAATGGCTTCAACTTCTGACTCAGACAGATGCTGTAAGGCAAACTGGCGGATTCGATCACTTTCTTTTTGGGAAGAATAGTCATTCAGCAGATCACCATGAGGACGTCGTGATAAAGCATCGGCATCTACATTCTGGCTGCCGGCTCGATACTGCAGCTTGAAAGTGAAAGTAGCAAGGTCAGATAGCCATCGATAGCTTATAGCATCCAGCTTGGCTGTAGTCAGAATGTAGGTGAGGGGGTTACTATCAGTGACCACTGTGAACTGAGCTCCATACAAGTAATCACTGAATTTATCCGTAACTGCCCATTTCAGAGCCAAAAACTCAAGCTTATGCGCTGGGTACTTTGATTCACTGCGGGTCAATCCTCGGCTCGCAAAAGCAATGGCTCGTAGCTTTCCTTCCTGCTCCTGGTACAATGCAGCACCCAATCCTGTGGTGCTAGCATCGGTGTGGAGGGTGTAAGGCAGTTTAGGATTAGCAAATCCGAGAACAGGGGCTGTAGAAAGAGTTTCAATGAGAGTTTCAAAGGCTTGCTGACAAGCGGGGGTCCATCGAGATCCAAAGGGCTCCGTTGGGTTGTGGTACTGAGGAGACTGACCAGTTTTCTTCCCTCGGTTGTGAAGGGGTGGATATCCTGCAGTGAGGTCGTTCAGAGGCTTAACGAGCTGGGAGTAACCTTTAATAAACCTCCGATAATAACCAGAGAAACCAAGGAATGATCTCAATTCTTTGAGTGTTCTGGGTTGTGGCCAGGTCTTCAGTGCTTGGATTTTATCAGGATCTGTCTCAACACCGTCAGCAGATACAATATGGCCAAGATATCTTACTGAAGTTTGGAAGAATTTACATTTTTCCACGGACAACTTGAGACCATATTCCTTCAGACGCTGCAACACTTTAAGCAGGCGGGATTCATGTTCCTCCAGAGTGTCAGAAAAGATGATGATGTCATCTATGAACACCAGCACCTCTTTCAGATTGAAGCCTCCCATACACTTCTCCATCAAGCGTTGAAATGTGCTAGGGGCGTTGGTAATGCCTTGGGGCATCCGGTTAAACTCCCAGAAGCCTAAAGGGCAGACAAAAGCAGTTTTTTCTTTATCCGATTCTTCCATTTCAATTTGATAATAACCAGACTTAAGGTCCAATACAGAAAACCATTTGGAACCAGTCAGAGCACGAAAAGCTTCTTCCATGTTTGGAAGGGCGTATGCATCTTTGATGGTCTGTATGTTAAGCTTTCTGTAGTCAATGCACAGGCGGACAGAGTTATCTTTCTTCCGAATAACAACAATCGGTGAAGAGAAGGGGGATTCGGACTCTCGGATAATCCCGGCCTCTGCCAGCTCTTGCAGGTGTTTGCGCACTGCATCCACATCATGCGGATGGATGGGTCTCGCCCGCTGTTTAAAGGGAGTCTGGTCATTCAGTTTGATATGATGTTTTACTTTATCAGTGTTCCCAAAATCCAGATCATGCTGCGCAAAGACTTCAGGCATAGCGGTGAGGAGTTTGGTTATCCTTTCTTTCCATTCAGCTGATACAGGTGAGTCAGCGAAATCAAACTGAAAGCGTGGAGGTAGCGGGGATTCTGGGGGATTGGACAGGTTATTTTGAGCAGAATCAGTCTGGTTTTTAATGATGCTCTGTACCACGCTCAATTCAGCCAACACAGTCTTCGGTGGAAGAATAATGTCGCGCCCAGTTTCATTGTGCACCACCACTGGAAGGCGACTGGAATGCTTGGAAGACACAGTAATAAGACAACTTGTCACCAAAACACCACAAGGTAAGGAAAAGTCAGATGGGGGTTCCATGAGGGCCCATTTCTCTGCATGGGGACCTCTATTGTTCATAACACCCTGTAATACCACAGTACTAAAGGCTGGAATCACTTCAGGACTATTTCCATGGAGCTTTATCAGCCCCAAGTTTCCATCATGAGAATACTGGTGCCTCAATGCCATGATCTTCAACACAGCCCTATAACCATGATGTACAGGGATAAAACTGGGGTTGCACTGGCAATACTCAGCATAAAGGAGATCAAGCGTGTTGGTGCCAATTAACACTTGGTCACCGGTGGTTCCACCGTGACTGGGGACCACTAAGGCAAGAGTGGGGACATCAAGCTCCGCCCCAACAAACTCCTTCGGGAATGTCACACACAGCTCTATACACCCTAGATAAGGTACCTCTTGTCCATTGGCTCCTTCTATTTCTAGTAGGGTGGTTAAAGGCTTAATTGGCTGATCTGCCAAAAACTGTGCATGATATGACAAAGGAATGGTTGTGACTTGAGACCCTGTGTCCAGTAGACAGGTTGTTGGGTTACCGGAGATCTTAACCTGCACCGTACTCTTCGTTCCCACCAGTCTTTTTAAGGGTGCTGACAGGTGATTATTTGCTTTGGCTTGTTTCAACTGTACCCGCTTTGCAGTGGGACTCGGTTCCTCTTCACCAGCTCCTGAGTGTCCCTCCACAGGAGCTGATTCTAGTTTAAATCGTCAGAAGATGGAGGAGGTTTAAATTGGCGACGCTTCTCTTGCAGCTGTGTTTTTTTGAATGCAACCAAAGAAGGGTTGGATGGTTGATCACAGTGAGATGAAATGTGGCCATCTTCTCCACAGTTAAAGCAATATCCAGGGCGAAGCTGAAAATTTGGCTTGCTGCTTGCTTTAAACTGCTTTCCGGAGTATCCTGGGCTCTTTCGAAAAGTGGCTGGATCAGTGGACCTGGCATGGCTCAATGGTGTATTTCTAGAGCCTGTACCAAAAGAAGAGGTCAAAGTTGAAAGTTGATTCTGTATCTGCGTCACCATCTTCTTAAGCTGCTCAATTTCAGAGGACTGCTCAACCACTGCACAGGAGCAAGCACTGTGCACATGGGAGGCCGCATGTGACTTTGAAGCAAGAGATGTTGGTCTTACTGAACCCAAGTGATGTTTCATACGGGAAGCCTTAGCCACTTGCTTATCCTCTTCAACACGGAGCAACAAAAGCAACTCTGCAAAGGATGGAGGATTGTCCTTCTTTTGCTCCAACTGGAGATCACTGATCAAAGCGTTATCCCAACAGCCTCGACAAAATTGTTTCAAGAGATGGCGATTCAAGTCAGTGAAGGAAACACCACCTCGTTTCATAGCTGTATTTAACACCACTTGAAGGCGGTGCAGATACTCAGAAGGCTTTTCTCCATTATTTTGCAATGTGCTCAGAAACTTGGCAAAACACTCATCTCCATCCGCCACTGTGCCATAAGCTGAGTTCAAAAGTTCAAGATATGCATTTGGTAGCGCTCGGGGCCCTAAATGCTTCACAATGTCGGCAGCAGGGGGCAGCAAACTATCAAAAATCTTGCGAGAGCGATCCAAATCAGACACAGAGGGATCAGTGAGAAACAAATCTACATTGGTTTGCCAAGTCTCATAATCAGCTTCATTACTGGGCCGTATAGATTTTCCAGAAAAAGCCCGGAGTCGAGAAGAACCATGAAGATGGGACACAACACTGTCGGTCTTGACAATGTGTTCTACTACCACTTTCTGAATTTCAGGGGGATTTATCACTTCCTCATTTGACAGGAGGGGCTGACGCTTAATAGTGGCAGGAGGGGCAAGGTAAGAAGCAAAAGCACTGGTCAGGCTGGGCGATGATTTTCCAATTGGGGTCGAAGCGGGAGATGCTTTAACGGGGCCTTTATTCACTGTCTCCGTTGTAGTAAGGGGCACTTGATCATCGTGTGGGTCAGATTTCACTTCAGGCTCTTTTTCTGAGGTCAGGGAAGAAGAGAATTTGACTAGCTCCTCTTGTAATAACACTTCAAATGGCTTTGCACTTAGCTTAGCGATGGCCTGCAGCTCCTCCAGGTAGGTCTTGGTGGCGCTGCTGCATGCGAGGGGACTGTATATGCTGGCCAATGAGCATATCTTATAAGTGACCTCAGGTGTGGTAGGACTTGTATAGTTTAACGGTAGCAAAGGTGCAAGAGACTGCATTGCAGTTCCATGTGTAAACTCAACAATACCATGTCTTGGAAATTCAGCAGTATCAATACCAAAAACACGACTTATCGAACCAAATTGCTCAAGGTAAGTTTCAATTTCTTTGTCTCTGTCAGTGTTAGTTAAACCAACTATTACTACCGAATCTGGGATTTTTATTGACTGTTCCAACACGATTTCCATGATTTAAGTTGTTGATTTATACCCCAAAAAAAAATGTATGTTCATCAATTCTCAACACAGCTCCTGGCTAGCTCGCCAAAATTATGTAGCACTTAAGATACACTCAGATTAGATTTATAGGTAGAAGAGAATACCAAACTGTATGTGGACTAGTATGTAAAGGAGGTTCGACTCAGGAGCTATGGAGAATTAACAACACACACAACGACTGAGTTGCAAAGAGAGTGTATTGACAAAAAAGATATATATACACAGAAACGTTAAAGTGCAGTAATAATACTTGATACCCAAAATAAGTAACCAAAATAATTAACCAAAATAAAGGCCTTTGGAAAAGAAAACTATATACACAAAGGTTCAATGTGATAAAGCATAAAGTGCTATCAAAAAATGGAGATTGTAGGCTACTCCACACAGCTTTGACTTAGCTGAGGTTAATCAACTCTTCAACACACAATCATTCAGGTATACACAACACTTCCCAATACCATGAGCAGAAATGTACGCAGTGGTTTATAAAGACTTTAGACCTTGATTCAAGTATAGTAGTATTGCAGAATTAATTACTGTTAACCCATAAATAACTGGAACAGGCTAAAGCTAGTGCTACCACACCACCTGGGGATCAGCCAGGCTTGCGGCCTGTGTGTGTGTCTTAGCTGCTCAGTTGTCTTTACTCTTCTGGGTAGCTCGCCATCTGTGTTGTCTTCGTCTTTATCTTCCTCTTCATCATCATCATCATCATCATCATCATCATCATCATCATCAGGGTTAAAAAGCCTGACCTGTTAAGGAACAGGTATCATCATCATTCATTCATTCATTCATTTCCTCCTGGTTGCATGAGTTAGCATCCACAATAAGCACACAGTTCCTCACCAGTGTTAAGTCCAAATCCAGCACACATCCTCTTCAGCAGCAGCAGCAGCACAGCATCACATCATCCGAACAGGCAGATAACTGTTAAATGACGGGGCATCATCAATTAGCATCAGAGCTTCAGAGTTAGCAATGCTAGTTAGCGTTAGCGGCGTCCCGCTAGCATTAGCATTAGCATCTTCATGAATGAGTTGCACTCACCAGCTTCTTCTTCAGTTGGAATGTGACATAAGAGTTTGTCCGGCTTCCTCTTCAGCCACTGTCTTCCCACTGTTGCAGTGAAGCTCCGGCTCTCTGTTTCAGTCCTCTCGTGTCCGTATATCTCTCTGTAGTCGTGGATGTGTGAGTAGCACCGTGCCGTGAGTAGTGGACGGCTGCCGGGCTGGCGTGTTCTGTGAGCCAGGTGCGTTTTCTTCCGTCCCCGGGGAAAAAGAGACGGCCCCTGAGTGACGTAGAGCGGCCTGATTGGCTCCGCTGGCCCAGCTGACCTGACCTGGTGGGCCAACCATGACTTGCCAGGAGTTAACCTGTCACTGGCGTTACACGCGTACCTGTCGTCTTTTTAAAATCGCCTGTTTGGTTTTTGGTCATTTTCTCCAAAACCACCGGCCCGATTTCAACCAAACCTTCTGCGTTGGACTCCCCTCGGACCCCCAGATGATATATCCGAGTTTGGAGAAATCTGGAGAAATTTTAATTTTTGGTCAAAAAAAAAAAAAATTTGGTCAAAAAAAGACGACAGGCGCGTACCTGTCGTCTTTTTAAAATCGCCTGTTTGGTTTTTGGTCATTTTCTCCAAAACCACCGGCCCGATTTCAACCAAACCTTCTGCGTTGGACTCCCCTCGGACCCCCAGATGATATATCCGAGTTTGGAGAAATTTGGAGAAATTTTAATTTTTGGTAAAAAAAAAAAAAAAATTGGTCAAAAAAAGACGACAGGCGTGTACCTGTCGTCTTTTTAAAATCGCCTGTTTGGTTTTTGGTCATTTTCTCCAAAACCACCGGCCCGATTTCAACCAAACCTTCTGCGTTGGACTCCCCTCGGACCCCCAGATGATATATCCGAGTTTGGAGAAATTTTAATTTTTGGTCAAAAAAAAAAAAAAAATTGGTCAAAAAAAGACGACAGGCGCGTACCTGTCGTCTTTTTAAAATCGCCTGTTTGGTTTTTGGTCATTTTCTCCAAAACCACCGGCCCGATTTCAACCAAACCTTCTGCGTTGGACTCCCCTCGGACCCCCAGATGATATATCCGAGTTTGGAGAAATTTTAATTTTTGGTCAAAAAAAAAAAAAAAATTGGTCAAAAAAAGACGACAGGCGCGTACCTGTCGTCTTTTTAAAATCGCCTGTTTGGTTTTTGGTCATTTTCTCCAAAACCACCGGCCCGATTTCAACCAAACCTTCTGCGTTGGACTCCCCTCGGACCCCCAGATGATATATCCGAGTTTGGAGAAATTTTAATTTTTGGTCAAAAAAAAAAAAAAATTGGTCAAAAAAAGACGACAGGCGCGTACCTGTCGTCTTTTTAAAATCGCCTGTTTGGTTTTTGGTCATTTTCTCCAAAACCACCGGCCCGATTTCAACCAAACCTTCTGCGTTGGACTCCCCTCGGACCCCCAGATGATATATCCGAGTTTGGAGAAATTTGGAGAAATTTTAATTTTTGGTCAAAAAAAAAAAAAAAATTGGTAAAAAAAAAACGACAGGCGCGTACCTGTCGTCTTTTTAAAATCGCCTGTTTGGTTTTTGGTCATTTTCTCCAAAACCACCGGCCCGATTTCAACCAAACCTTCTGCGTTGGACTCCCCTCGGACCCCCAGATGATATATCCGAGTTTGGAGAAATTTGGAGAAATTTAAATTTTTGGTAAAAAAAAAAAAAAAAATTGGTCAAAAAAAGACGACAGGCGCGTACCTGTCGTCTTTTTAAAATTGCCTGTTTGGTTTTTGGTCATTTTCTCCAAAACCACCGGCCCGATTTCAACCAAACCTTCTGCGTTGGACTCCCCTCGGACCCCCAGATGATATATCCGAGTTTGGAGAAATTTTAATTTTTGGTCAAAAAAAAAAAAAAATTGGTCAAAAAAAGACGACAGGCGCGTACCTGTCGTCTTTTTAAAATCGCCTGTTTGGTTTTTGGTCATTTTCTCCAAAACCACCGGCCCGATTTCAACCAAACCTTCTGCGTTGGACTCCCCTCGGACCCCCAGATGATATATCCGAGTTTGGAGAAATTTTAATTTTTGGTCAAAAAAAAAAAAAAAATGGTCAAAAAAAGACGACAGGCGCGTACCTGTCGTCTTTTTAAAATCGCCTGTTTGGTTTTTGGTCATTTTCTCCAAAACCACCGGCCCGATTTCAACCAAACCTTCTGCGTTGGACTCCCCTCGGACCCCCAGATGATATATCCGAGTTTGGAGAAATTTGGAGAAATTTAAATTTTTGGTCAAAAAAAAAAAAAAAATTGGTCAAAAAAAGACGACAGGCGCGTACCTGTCGTCTTTTTAAAATCGCCTGTTTGGTTTTTGGTCATTTTCTCCAAAACCACCGGCCCGATTTCAACCAAACCTTCTGCGTTGGACTCCCCTCGGACCCCCAGATGATATATCCGAGTTTGGAGAAATTTTAATTTTTGGTAAAAAAAAAAAAAAAAATTGGTCAAAAAAAGACGACAGGCGCGTACCTGTCGTCTTTTTAAAATCGCCTGTTTGGTTTTTGGTCATTTTCTCCAAAACCACCGGCCCGATTTCAACCAAACCTTCTGCGTTGGACTCCCCTCGGACCCCCAGATGATATATCCGAGTTTGGAGAAATTTTAATTTTTGGTAAAAAAAAAAAAAAAAATTTGGTCAAAAAAAGACGACAGGCGCGTACCTGTCGTCTTTTTAAAATCGCCTGTTTGGTTTTTGGTCATTTTCTCCAAAACCACCGGCCCGATTTCAACCAAACCTTCTGCGTTGGACTCCCCTCGGACCCCCAGATGATATATCCGAGTTTGGAGAAATTTTAATTTTTGGTCAAAAAAAAAAAAAAATTGGTCAAAAAAAGACGACAGGCGCGTACCTGTCGTCTTTTTAAAATCGCCTGTTTGGTTTTTGGTCATTTTCTCCAAAACCACCGGCCCGATTTCAACCAAACCTTCTGCGTTGGACTCCCCTCGGACCCCCAGATGATATATCCGAGTTTGGAGAAATTTGGAGAAATTTTAATTTTTGGTCAAAAAAAAAAAAAAAATTGGTAAAAAAAAAACGACAGGCGCGTACCTGTCGTCTTTTTAAAATCGCCTGTTTGGTTTTTGGTCATTTTCTCCAAAACCACCGGCCCGATTTCAACCAAACCTTCTGCGTTGGACTCCCCTCGGACCCCCAGATGATATATCCGAGTTTGGAGAAATTTGGAGAAATTTAAATTTTTGGTCAAAAAAAAAAAAAAAAATGGTCAAAAAAAGACGACAGGCGCGTACCTGTCGTCTTTTTAAAATCGCCTGTTTGGTTTTTGGTCATTTTCTCCAAAACCACCGGCCCGATTTCAACCAAACCTTCTGCGTTGGACTCCCCTCGGACCCCCAGATGATATATCCGAGTTTGGAGAAATCTGGAGAAATTTTAATTTTTGGTCAAAAAAAAAAAAATTTGGTCAAAAAAAGACGACAGGCGCGTACCTGTCGTCTTTTTAAAATCGCCTGTTTGGTTTTTGGTCATTTTCTCCAAAACCACCGGCCCGATTTCAACCAAACCTTCTGCGTTGGACTCCCCTCGGACCCCCAGATGATATAACCGAGTTTGGAGAAATTTGGAGAAATTTTAATTTTTGGTCAAAAAAAAAAAAAAAATTGGTCAAAAAAAGACGACAGGCGCGTACCTGTCGTCTTTTTAAAATCGCCTGTTTGGTTTTTGGTCATTTTCTCCAAAACCACCGGCCCGATTTCAACCAAACCTTCTGCGTTGGACTCCCCTCGGACCCCCAGATGATATATCCGAGTTTGGAGAAATCTGGAGAAATTTTAATTTTTGGTCAAAAAAAAAAAAATTTGGTCAAAAAAAGACGACAGGCGTACCTGTCGTCTTTTTAAAATCGCCTGTTTGGTTTTTGGTCATTTTCTCCAAAACCACCGGCCCGATTTCAACCAAACCTTCTGCGTTGGACTCCCCTCGGACCCCCAGATGATATATCCGAGTTTGGAGAAATTTTAATTTTTGATCAAAAAAAAAAAAAAATTGGTCAAAAAAAGACGACAGGCGCGTACCTGTCGTCTTTTTAAAATCGCCTGTTTGGTTTTTGGTCATTTTCTACAAAACCACCGGCCCGATTTCAACCAAACCTTCTGCGTTGGACTCCCCTCGGACCCCCAGATGATATATCCGAGTTTGGAGAAATTTGGAGAAATTTTAATTTTTGGTCAAAAAAAAAAAAAAAATTGGTCAAAAAAAGACGACAGGCGCGTACCTGTCGTCTTTTTAAAATCGCCTGTTTGGTTTTTGGTCATTTTCTCCAAAACCACCGGCCCGATTTCAACCAAACCTTCTGCGTTGGACTCCCCTCGGACCCCCAGATGATATATCCGAGTTTGGAGAAATTTGGAGAAATTTAAATTTTTGGTCAAAAAAAAAAAAAAAATTGGTCAAAAAAAGACGACAGGCGCGTACCTGTCGTCTTTTTAAAATCGCCTGTTTGGTTTTTGGTCATTTTCTCCAAAACCACCGGCCCGATTTCAACCAAACCTTCTGCGTTGGACTCCCCTCGGACCCCCAGATGATATATCCGAGTTTGGAGAAATCTGGAGAAATTTTAATTTTTGGTCAAAAAAAAAAAAATTTGGTCAAAAAAAGACGACAGGCGCGTACCTGTCGTCTTTTTAAAATCGCCTGTTTGGTTTTTGGTCATTTTCTCCAAAACCACCGGCCCGATTTCAACCAAACCTTCTGCGTTGGACTCCCCTCGGACCCCCAGATGATATATCCGAGTTTGGAGAAATTTGGAGAAATTTTAATTTTTGGTCAAAAAAAAAAAAAAAATTGGTCAAAAAAAGACGACAGGCGCGTACCTGTCGTCTTTTTAAAATCGCCTGTTTGGTTTTTGGTCATTTTCTCCAAAACCACCGGCCCGATTTCAACCAAACCTTCTGCGTTGGACTCCCCTCGGACCCCCAGATGATATATCCGAGTTTGGAGAAATCTGGAGAAATTTTAATTTTTGGTCAAAAAAAAAAAAATTTGGTCAAAAAAAGACGACAGGCGCGTACCTGTCGTCTTTTTAAAATCGCCTGTTTGGTTTTTGGTCATTTTCTCCAAAACCACCGGCCCGATTTCAACCAAACCTTCTGCGTTGGACTCCCCTCGGACCCCCAGATGATATATCCGAGTTTGGAGAAATTTTAATTTTTGGTCAAAAAAAAAAAAAAATTGGTCAAAAAAAGACGACAGGCGCGTACCTGTCGTCTTTTTAAAATCGCCTGTTTGGTTTTTGGTCATTTTCTCCAAAACCACCGGCCCGATTTCAACCAAACCTTCTGCGTTGGACTCCCCTCGGACCCCCAGATGATATATCCGAGTTTGGAGAAATTTGGAGAAATTTTAATTTTTGGTCAAAAAAAAAAAAAAAATTGGTCAAAAAAAGACGACAGGCGCGTACCTGTCGTCTTTTTAAAATCGCCTGTTTGGTTTTTGGTCATTTTCTCCAAAACCACCGGCCCGATTTCAACCAAACCTTCTGCGTTGGACTCCCCTCGGACCCCCAGATGATATATCCGAGTTTGGAGAAATTTTAATTTTTGGTCAAAAAAAAAAAAAAATTGGTCAAAAAAAGACGACAGGCGCGTACCTGTCGTCTTTTTAAAATCGCCTGTTTGGTTTTTGGTCATTTTCTCCAAAACCACCGGCCCGATTTCAACCAAACCTTCTGCGTTGGACTCCCCTCGGACCCCCAGATGATATATCCGAGATTGGAGAAATTTTAATTTTTGGTCAAAAAAAAAAAAAAATTGGTCAAAAAAAGACGACAGGCGCGTACCTGTCGTCTTTTTAAAATCGCCTGTTTGGTTTTTGGTCATTTTCTCCAAAACCACCGGCCCGATTTCAACCAAACCTTCTGCGTTGGACTCCCCTCGGACCCCCAGATGATATATCCGAGTTTGGAGAAATTTTAATTTTTGGTCAAAAAAAAAAAAAAATTGGTCAAAAAAAGACGACAGGCGCGTACCTGTCGTCTTTTTAAAATCGCCTGTTTGGTTTTTGGTCATTTTCTCCAAAACCACCGGCCCGATTTCAACCAAACCTTCTGCGTTGGACTCCCCTCGGACCCCCAGATGATATATCCGAGTTTGGAGAAATTTTAATTTTTGGTCAAAAAAAAAAAAAAATTGGTCAAAAAAAGACGACAGGCGCGTACCTGTCGTCTTTTTAAAATCGCCTGTTTGGTTTTTGGTCATTTTCTCCAAAACCACCGGCCCGATTTCAACCAAACCTTCTGCGTTGGACTCCCCTCGGACCCCCAGATGATATATCCGAGTTTGGAGAAATTTTAATTTTTGGTCAAAAAAAAAAAAAAATTGGTCAAAAAAAGACGACAGGCGCGTACCTGTCGTCTTTTTAAAATCGCCTGTTTGGTTTTTGGTCATTTTCTCCAAAACCACCGGCCCGATTTCAACCAAACCTTCTGCGTTGGACTCCCCTCGGACCCCCAGATGATATATCCGAGTTTGGAGAAATTTGGAGAAATTTAAATTTTTGGTCAAAAAAAAAAAAAAAAATGGTCAAAAAAAGACGACAGGCGCGTACCTGTCGTCTTTTTAAAATCGCCTGTTTGGTTTTTGGTCATTTTCTCCAAAACCACCGGCCCGATTTCAACCAAACCTTCTGCGTTGGACTCCCCTCGGACCCCCAGATGATATATCCGAGTTTGGAGAAATTTTAATTTTTGGTAAAAAAAAAAAAAAAATTTGGTCAAAAAAAGACGACAGGCGCGTACCTGTCGTCTTTTTAAAATCGCCTGTTTGGTTTTTGGTCATTTTCTCCAAAACCACCGGCCCGATTTCAACCAAACCTTCTGCGTTGGACTCCCCTCGGACCCCCAGATGATATATCCGAGTTTGGAGAAATTTGGAGAAATTTTAATTTTTGGTCAAAAAAAAAAAAAAAATTGGTAAAAAAAAAACGACAGGCGCGTACCTGTCGTCTTTTTAAAATCGCCTGTTTGGTTTTTGGTCATTTTCTCCAAAACCACCGGCCCGATTTCAACCAAACCTTCTGCGTTGGACTCCCCTCGGACCCCCAGATGATATATCCGAGTTTGGAGAAATTTAAATTTTTGGTCAAAAAAAAAAAAAAATTGGTCAAAAAAAGACGACAGGCGCGTACCTGTCGTCTTTTTAAAATCGCCTGTTTGGTTTTTGGTCATTTTCTCCAAAACCACCGGCCCGATTTCAACCAAACCTTCTGCGTTGGACTCCCCTCGGACCCCCAGATGATATATCCGAGTTTGGAGAAATCTGGAGAAATTTTAATTTTTGGTCAAAAAAAAAAAAAATTTGGTCAAAAAAAGACGACAGGCGCGTACCTGTCGTCTTTTTAAAATCGCCTGTTTGGTTTTTGGTCATTTTCTCCAAAACCACCGGCCCGATTTCAACCAAACCTTCTGCGTTGGACTCCCCTCGGACCCCCAGATGATATATCCGAGTTTGGAGAAATTTGGAGAAATTTAAATTTTTGGTCAAAAAAAAAAAAAAATTGGTCAAAAAAAGACGACAGGCGCGTACCTGTCGTCTTTTTAAAATCGCCTGTTTGGTTTTTGGTCATTTTCTCCAAAACCACCGGCCCGATTTCAACCAAACCTTCTGCGTTGGACTCCCCTCGGACCCCCAGATGATATATCCGAGTTTGGAGAAATTTTAATTTTTGGTCAAAAAAAAAAAAAATTTGGTCAAAAAAAGACGACAGGCGCGTACCTGTCGTCTTTTTAAAATCGCCTGTTTGGTTTTTGGTCATTTTCTCCAAAACCACCGGCCCGATTTCAACCAAACCTTCTGCGTTGGACTCCCCTCGGACCCCCAGATGATATATCCGAGTTTGGAGAAATTTGGAGAAATTTAAATTTTTGGTCAAAAAAAAAAAAAAAATTGGTCAAAAAAAGACGACAGGCACGTACCTGTCGTCTTTTTAAAATCGCCTGTTTGGTTTTTGGTCATTTTCTCCAAAACCACCGGCCCGATTTCAACCAAACCTTCTGCGTTGGACTCCCCTCGGACCCCCAGATGATATATCCGAGTTTGGAGAAATTTTAATTTTTGGTCAAAAAAAAAAAAAAATTTGGTCAAAAAAAGACGACAGGCGCGTACCTGTCGTCTTTTTAAAATCGCCTGTTTGGTTTTTGGTCATTTTCTCCAAAACCACCGGCCCGATTTCAACCAAACCTTCTGCGTTGGACTCCCCTCGGACCCCCAGATGATATATCCGAGTTTGGAGAAATTTTAATTTTTGGTCAAAAAAAAAAAAAAAATTGGTCAAAAAAAGACGACAGGCGCGTACCTGTCGTCTTTTTAAAATCGCCTGTTTGGTTTTTGGTCATTTTCTCCAAAACCACCGGCCCGATTTCAACCAAACCTTCTGCGTTGGACTCCCCTCGGACCCCCAGATGATATATCCGAGTTTGGAGAAATTTGGAGAAATTTTAATTTTTGGTCAAAAAAAAAAAAAAACTGGTAAAAAAAAAACGACAGGCGCGTACCTGTCGTCTTTTTAAAATCGCCTGTTTGGTTTTTGGTCATTTTCTCCAAAACCACCGGCCCGATTTCAACCAAACCTTCTGCGTTGGACTCCCCTCGGACCCCCAGATGATATATCCGAGTTTGGAGAAATTTAAATTTTTGGTCAAAAAAAAAAAAAAAATTGGTCAAAAAAAGACGACAGGCGCGTACCTGTCGTCTTTTTAAAATCGCCTGTTTGGTTTTTGGTCATTTTCTCCAAAACCACCGGCCCGATTTCAACCAAACCTTCTGCGTTGGACTCCCCTCGGACCCCCAGATGATATATCCGAGTTTGGAGAAATTTTAATTTTTGGTAAAAAAAAAAAAAAAATTTGGTCAAAAAAAGACGACAGGCGCGTACCTGTCGTCTTTTTAAAATCGCCTGTTTGGTTTTTGGTCATTTTCTCCAAAACCACCGGCCCGATTTCAACCAAACCTTCTGCGTTGGACTCCCCTCGGACCCCCAGATGATATATCCGAGTTTGGAGAAATTTGGAGAAATTTTAATTTTTGGTCAAAAAAAAAAAAAAAATTGGTCAAAAAAAGACGACAGGCGCGTACCTGTCGTCTTTTTAAAATCGCCTGTTTGGTTTTTGGTCATTTTCTCCAAAACCACCGGCCCGATTTCAACCAAACCTTCTGCGTTGGACTCCCCTCGGACCCCCAGATGATATATCCGAGTTTGGAGAAATTTTAATTTTTGGTCAAAAAAAAAAAAAAATTGGTCAAAAAAAGACGACAGGCGCGTACCTGTCGTCTTTTTAAAATCGCCTGTTTGGTTTTTGGTCATTTTCTCCAAAACCACCGGCCCGATTTCAACCAATCCTTCTGCGTTGGACTCCCCTCGGACCCCCAGATGATATATCCGAGTTTGGAGAAATTTGGAGAAATTTTAATTTTTGGTCAAAAAAAAAAAAAAAATTGGTAAAAAAAAAACGACAGGCGCGTACCTGTCGTCTTTTTAAAATCGCCTGTTTGGTTTTTGGTCATTTTCTCCAAAACCACCGGCCCGATTTCAACCAAACCTTCTGCGTTGGACTCCCCTCGGACCCCCAGATGATATATCCGAGTTTGGAGAAATTTGGAGAAATTTAATTTTTGGTCAAAAAAAAAAAAAAAATTGGTCAAAAAAAGACGACAGGCGCGTACCTGTCGTCTTTTTAAAATCGCCTGTTTGGTTTTTGGTCATTTTCTCCAAAACCACCGGCCCGATTTCAACCAAACCTTCTGCGTTGGACTCCCCTCGGACCCCCAGATGATATATCCGAGTTTGGAGAAATTTGGAGAAATTTTAATTTTTGGTCAAAAAAAAAAAAAAATTGGTCAAAAAAAGACGACAGGCGCGTACCTGTCGTCTTTTTAAAATCGCCTGTTTGGTTTTTGGTCATTTTCTCCAAAACCACCGGCCCGATTTCAACCAAACCTTCTGCGTTGGACTCCCCTCGGACCCCCAGATGATATATCCGAGTTTGGAGAAATTTTAATTTTTGGTCAAAAAAAAAAAAAAATTGGTCAAAAAAAAACGCCAGGCGCGTACCTGTCGTCTTTTTAAAATCGCCTGTTTGGTTTTTGGTCATTTTCTCCAAAACCACCGGCCCGATTTCAACCAATCCTTCTGCGTTGGACTCCCCTCGGACCCCCAGATGATATATCCGAGTTTGGAGAAATTTGGAGAAATTTTAATTTTTGGTCAAAAAAAAAAAAAAAATTGGTCAAAAAAAGACGACAGGCGCGTACCTGTCGTCTTTTTAAAATCGCCTGTTTGGTTTTTGGTCATTTTCTCCAAAACCACCGGCCCGATTTCAACCAAACCTTCTGCGTTGGACTCCCCTCGGACCCCCAGATGATATATCCGAGTTTGGAGAAATTTTAATTTTTGGTCAAAAAAAAAAAAAAATTGGTCAAAAAAAGACGACAGGCGCGTACCTGTCGTCTTTTTAAAATCGCCTGTTTGGTTTTTGGTCATTTTCTCCAAAACCACCGGCCCGATTTCAACCAAACCTTCTGCGTTGGACTCCCCTCGGACCCCCAGATGATATATCCGAGTTTGGAGAAATTTTAATTTTTGGTCAAAAAAAAAAAAAAATTGGTCAAAAAAAGACGACAGGCGCGTACCTGTCGTCTTTTTAAAATCGCCTGTTTGGTTTTTGGTCATTTTCTCCAAAACCACCGGCCCGATTTCAACCAAACCTTCTGCGTTGGACTCCCCTCGGACCCCCAGATGATATATCCGAGTTTGGAGAAATTTGGAGAAATTTTAATTTTTGGTCAAAAAAAAAAAAAAAATTGGTAAAAAAAAAACGACAGGCGCGTACCTGTCGTCTTTTTAAAATCGCCTGTTTGGTTTTTGGTCATTTTCTCCAAAACCACCGGCCCGATTTCAACCAAACCTTCTGCGTTGGACTCCCCTCGGACCCCCAGATGATATATCCGAGTTTGGAGAAATTTGAAGAAATTTAAATTTTTGCTCAAAAAAAAAAAAAAAATTGGTCAAAAAAAGACGACAGGCGCGTACCTGTCGTCTTTTTAAAATCGCTTGTTTGGTTTTTGGTCATTTTCTCCAAAACCACCGGCCCGATTTCAACCAAACCTTCTGCGTTGGACTCCCCTCGGACCCCCAGATGATATATCCGAGTTTGGAGAAATTTTAATTTTTGGTAAAAAAAAAAAAAAAATTGGTCAAAAAAAGACGACAGGCGCGTACCTGTCGTCTTTTTAAAATCGCCTGTTTGGTTTTTGGTCATTTTCTCCAAAACCACCGGCCCGATTTCAACCAAACCTTCTGCGTTGGACTCCCCTCGGACCCCCAGATGATATATCCGAGTTTGGAGAAATTTGGAGAAATTTAAATTTTTGGTCAAAAAAAAAAAAAAAATTGGTCAAAAAAAGACGACAGGCGCGTACCTGTCGTCTTTTTAAAATCGCCTGTTTGGTTTTTGGTCATTTTCTCCAAAACCACCGGCCCGATTTCAACCAAACCTTCTGCGTTGGACTCCCCTCGGACCCCCAGATGATATATCCGAGTTTGGAGAAATTTGGAGAAATTTTAATTTTTGGTCAAAAAAAAAAAAAAATTGGTCAAAAAAAGACGACAGGCGCGTGCGTACCTGTCGTCTT
The DNA here is from genome assembly GCF_905171665.1 of Trachurus trachurus. Lineage (NCBI taxonomy): Eukaryota > Metazoa > Chordata > Actinopteri > Carangiformes > Carangidae > Trachurus > Trachurus trachurus. The sequence continues at coordinate 30,475 of NW_028155220.1, read as the reverse complement.
TTTAAAATCGCCTGTTTGGTTTTTGGTCATTTTCTCCAAAACCACCGGCCCGATTTCAACCAAACCTTCTGCGTTGGACTCCCCTCGGACCCCCAGATGATATATCCGAGTTTGGAGAAATTTGGAGAAATTTAAATTTTTGGTCAAAAAAAAAAAAAAAATTGGTCAAAAAAAGACGACAGGCGCGTACCTGTCGTCTTTTTAAAATCGCCTGTTTGGTTTTTGGTCATTTTCTCCAAAACCACCGGCCCGATTTCAACCAAACCTTCTGCGTTGGACTCCCCTCGGACCCCCAGATGATATATCCGAGTTTGGAGAAATTTTAATTTTTGGTCAAAAAAAAAAAAAAATTGGTCAAAAAAAGACGACAGGCGCGTACCTGTCGTCTTTTTAAAATCGCCTGTTTGGTTTTTGGTCATTTTCTCCAAAACCACCGGCCCGATTTCAACCAAACCTTCTGCGTTGGACTCCCCTCGGACCCCCAGATGATATATCCGAGTTTGGAGAAATTTGGAGAAATTTTAATTTTTGGTCAAAAAAAAAAAAAAAATTGGTAAAAAAAAAACGACAGGCGCGTACCTGTCGTCTTTTTAAAATCGCCTGTTTGGTTTTTGGTCATTTTCTCCAAAACCACCGGCCCGATTTCAACCAAACCTTCTGCGTTGGACTCCCCTCGGACCCCCAGATGATATATCCGAGTTTGGAGAAATTTGGAGAAATTTAAATTTTTGGTCAAAAAAAAAAAAAAAATTGGTCAAAAAAAGACGACAGGCGCGTACCTGTCGTCTTTTTAAAATCGCTTGTTTGGTTTTTGGTCATTTTCTCCAAAACCACCGGCCCGATTTCAACCAAACCTTCTGCGTTGGACTCCCCTCGGACCCCCAGATGATATATCCGAGTTTGGAGAAATTTTAATTTTTGGTCAAAAAAAAAAAAAAATTGGTCAAAAAAAGACGACAGGCGCGTACCTGTCGTCTTTTTAAAATCGCCTGTTTGGTTTTTGGTCATTTTCTCCAAAACCACCGGCCCGATTTCAACCAAACCTTCTGCGTTGGACTCCCCTCGGACCCCCAGATGATATATCCGAGTTTGGAGAAATTTGGAGAAATTTAAATTTTTGGTCAAAAAAAAAAAAAAAATTGGTCAAAAAAAGACGACAGGCGCGTACCTGTCGTCTTTTTAAAATCGCCTGTTTGGTTTTTGGTCATTTTCTCCAAAACCACCGGCCCGATTTCAACCAAACCTTCTGCGTTGGACTCCCCTCGGACCCCCAGATGATATATCCGAGTTTGGAGAAATTTGGAGAAATTTTAATTTTTGGTCAAAAAAAAAAAAAAATTGGTCAAAAAAAGACGACAGGCGCGTACCTGTCGTCTTTTTAAAATCGCCTGTTTGGTTTTTGGTCATTTTCTCCAAAACCACCGGCCCGATTTCAACCAAACCTTCTGCGTTGGACTCCCCTCGGACCCCCAGATGATATATCCGAGTTTGGAGAAATTTGGAGAAATTTAAATTTTTGGTCAAAAAAAAAAAAAAAATTGGTCAAAAAAAGACGACAGGCGCGTACCTGTCGTCTTTTTAAAATCGCCTGTTTGGTTTTTGGTCATTTTCTCCAAAACCACCGGCCCGATTTCAACCAAACCTTCTGCGTTGGACTCCCCTCGGACCCCCAGACGATATATCCGAGTTTGGAGAAATTTTAATTTTTGGTCAAAAAAAAAAAAAAATTGGTCAAAAAAAGACGACAGGCGCGTGTAGCACTTAAGATACACTCAGATTAGATTTATAGGTAGAAGAGAATACCAAACTGTATGTGGACTAGTATGTAAAGGAGGTTCGACTCAGGAGCTATGGAGAATTAACAACACACACAACGACTGAGTTGCAAAGAGAGTGTATTGACAAAAAAGATATATATACACAGAAACGTTAAAGTGCAGTAATAATACTTGATACCCAAAATAAGTAACCAAAATAATTAACCAAAATAAAGGCCTTTGGAAAAGAAAACTATATACACAAAGGTTCAATGTGATAAAGCATAAAGTGCTATCAAAAAATGGAGATTGTAGGCTACTCCACACAGCTTTGACTTAGCTGAGGTTAATCAACTCTTCAACACACAATCATTCAGGTATACACAACACTTCCCAATACCATGAGCAGAAATGTACGCAGTGGTTTATAAAGACTTTAGACCTTGATTCAAGTATAGTAGTATTGCAGAATTAATTACTGTTAACCCATAAATAACTGGAACAGGCTAAAGCTAGTGCTACCACACCACCTGGGGATCAGCCAGGCTTGCGGCCTGTGTGTGTGTCTTAGCTGCTCAGTTGTCTTTACTCTTCTGGGTAGCTCGCCATCTGTGTTGTCTTCGTCTTTATCTTCCTCTTCATCATCATCATCATCATCATCATCATCATCATCAGGGTTAAAAAGCCTGACCTGTTAAGGAACAGGTATCATCATCATTCATTCATTCATTCATTTCCTCCTGGTTGCATGAGTTAGCATCCACAATAAGCACACAGTTCCTCACCAGTGTTAAGTCCAAATCCAGCACACATCCTCTTCAGCAGCAGCAGCAGCACAGCATCACATCATCCGAACAGGCAGATAACTGTTAAATGACGGGGCATCATCAATTAGCATCAGAGCTTCAGAGTTAGCAATGCTAGTTAGCGTTAGCGGCGTCCCGCTAGCATTAGCATTAGCATCTTCATGAATGAGTTGCACTCACCAGCTTCTTCTTCAGTTGGAATGTGACATAAGAGTTTGTCCGGCTTCCTCTTCAGCCACTGTCTTCCCACTGTTGCAGTGAAGCTCCGGCTCTCTGTTTCAGTCCTCTCGTGTCCGTATATCTCTCTGTAGTCGTGGATGTGTGAGTAGCACCGTGCCGTGAGTAGTGGACGGCTGCCGGGCTGGCGTGTTCTGTGAGCCAGGTGCGTTTTCTTCCGTCCCCGGGGAAAAAGAGACGGCCCCTGAGTGACGTAGAGCGGCCTGATTGGCTCCGCTGGCCCAGCTGACCTGACCTGGTGGGCCAACCATGACTTGCCAGGAGTTAACCTGTCACTGGCGTTACATCCTCCCCTCTTGAAGGATTGCACGTCCCGCTGCATCCTCCCTGTGGCTGAGAAGTTACAGGAGCATCCAAGCCAGCCCACATCGGCACAGAGGACCTCACCACATCTGGACTGGGATCCACTAGAGAGCTGGTGACAGCATTGCTTAGGCCTTGAAACAATGACTGGATTACTGAAACAAGTGGATTTCCCAGGGTGGTGTATTGGAACCGCTCTGGTGGTTTCCTCTGTCTCGTGGGATATCTGACAGGTGGGTCAGGAGGCAACGGATTGCTTTCCGGCTGAGGTTCTTGAACATCACGTTGATTACTTTCAGTTAACACCTCTGAGCTTACATCCTGGTCAACAGCATGCATATCAGGTAAGTTTCTTTCAGGTGATACATCACAAACAGTGTTAGGCTCAGGTGAGTTGTCTTTGTTAGAACCAGGTTCCATATTAAGAGCATTGTCTTGTCCATGTAAAGCAGTATCAGGGGATAGATTGGAATTAACGTGTGAGAATGAAGCAGGTTCAGATTCATTACCAGCTCCAGGATCAACCTCATCGGGGATGTCAGCTGAGGTCGCTACAGCTGGGACAACCACGTCCCTTGTATCACTCTCAAAGGGATGAACAGAGAGTGGCAAGGGAGAGGAAGTCACTGCATGAGCTGGAGGATCTGCACACGTAGACTGCTGAACTGGATTCTTCTTGTACACTTTAATGAATGCAGATGGAGTGTTCTGCAGCGTTCGGGGAATAGGAATATCATAGTCAGAATCAGAATTAACATCCTCTTGTACCTGTGTATCACTGCTGGGACTTGACTGGCTACGGGTTTGTGGCCGTCGAGGCAGATTGACAGTGCCAGGAAGTTCAGGGTCACAGCTAGGCAAAAACCCACATGGAAGCAGCAGGTCTCTGTGTACTGTGCGTAAAGGTCCATCTCGGTGTTCAGGTTTTACAGTATACACTGGAAGTTCTCCTGCCCGTTTCACAACAACATATATGTCTGACTCCCATTTATCCGCCAACTTGTGCTTTCCTCGCAGCCGAACATTTCTGACAAGCACCCGGTCATCCACATTGAGTGTAGATTCAGTGATCCGTTTGTCAAAGCGTGCCTTGTTCCGGCCTGCACTCTTAGCAGAATTTCCACTGGCAAGTTTGTAACTCTCCTCCAGATGGCTCTTGAGATCTTTGACATATTGAGAATGTGAGGGCTGTGAAACATCAGAGGGAAGACCAAAAGCCAAATCTATTGGCAGACGAGGCTGTCGACCAAACATGAGCTCGTAGGGACTAAAACCAGTAGTATCATTCTTGGTACAGTTATAAGCATGTACTAAAGGCTTAACAAAGTCCTTCCAATGACTTTTGTCCTTGTGACTTAAGGTTCCCAGCATCTGAAGCAGTGTTCGATTAAAACGTTCCACAGGATTTCCTCTTGGATGATATGGAGTGGTTCGGACTTTCCTTATGCCAGCGAGTTGACAGAGTTCCTTGATAGTTTTGGATTCAAAATCCGGCCCTTGGTCACTGTGAAGGCGTTCTGGGAAGCCATAATGGACGATGAAACTTTCCCATAATGCTTTGGCAACAGTGCGAGCCTTTTGATTGGGAGTCGGAATAGCCACAGCATACTTGGTGAAATGATCAGTTATTACCAATATGTCCTTCGTATTGCTGCGATCGGGTTCCAGTGACAAAAAATCCATACACACCAACTCTAATGGACGGCTGGTAAGTATGTTGACCAATGGAGCTGCTTTCTCGGGAGGGGTCTTTCGCCGAACACAGCGATTGCAGGTGTGGATTTTCTTTTCAACTGAAGCTGCCATTTTGGGCCAAAAAAATCGGGCTCGCACAAGATCAAGCACACGCTCCACTCCCATATGTCCCATGTCATCATGGAGACTTTGTAACACCAGGCCTCTCAATTCTGCTGGTAACACCAATTGAAGAGTGGTACTTGAACCTTGTTGTCGTGATCTGTACAGAATGTCATTTTTCAGAACCAAGCGATTCCATTCCCGGAGCAACAGAGGAAGCTCAGGAAGTTCCGCTCGAACGGTAGGTGATGGACTCACTCCTGATTCCAATTGCTGAACAACTTCCCGAATACAGGGGTCCGCTCTTTGCTTTTCCTTTAACTCACTTTCTGTTAGATGAGGAATCACAGGGAACCCGCTCTCACCTCCCTCGAAGAGGGCACTTGGAATTGCTTCAGCATGACATGTAAGTGATTCAACCAAGGGTGAGTTGTGAGATCCACTTTCATCCACAGTCATAGTGTTACAAACAACATGCTTGTCACAAATGGCTTCAACTTCTGACTCAGACAGATGCTGTAAGGCAAACTGGCGGATTCGATCACTTTCTTTTTGGGAAGAATAGTCATTCAGCAGATCACCATGAGGACGTCGTGATAAAGCATCGGCATCTACATTCTGGCTGCCGGCTCGATACTGCAGCTTGAAAGTGAAAGTAGCAAGGTCAGATAGCCATCGATAGCTTATAGCATCCAGCTTGGCTGTAGTCAGAATGTAGGTGAGGGGGTTACTATCAGTGACCACTGTGAACTGAGCTCCATACAAGTAATCACTGAATTTATCCGTAACTGCCCATTTCAGAGCCAAAAACTCAAGCTTATGCGCTGGGTACTTTGATTCACTGCGGGTCAATCCTCGGCTCGCAAAAGCAATGGCTCGTAGCTTTCCTTCCTGCTCCTGGTACAATGCAGCACCCAATCCTGTGGTGCTAGCATCGGTGTGGAGGGTGTAAGGCAGTTTAGGATTAGCAAATCCGAGAACAGGGGCTGTAGAAAGAGTTTCAATGAGAGTTTCAAAGGCTTGCTGACAAGCGGGGGTCCATCGAGATCCAAAGGGCTCCGTTGGGTTGTGGTACTGAGGAGACTGACCAGTTTTCTTCCCTCGGTTGTGAAGGGGTGGATATCCTGCAGTGAGGTCGTTCAGAGGCTTAACGAGCTGGGAGTAACCTTTAATAAACCTCCGATAATAACCAGAGAAACCAAGGAATGATCTCAATTCTTTGAGTGTTCTGGGTTGTGGCCAGGTCTTCAGTGCTTGGATTTTATCAGGATCTGTCTCAACACCGTCAGCAGATACAATATGGCCAAGATATCTTACTGAAGTTTGGAAGAATTTACATTTTTCCACGGACAACTTGAGACCATATTCCTTCAGACGCTGCAACACTTTAAGCAGGCGGGATTCATGTTCCTCCAGAGTGTCAGAAAAGATGATGATGTCATCTATGAACACCAGCACCTCTTTCAGATTGAAGCCTCCCATACACTTCTCCATCAAGCGTTGAAATGTGCTAGGGGCGTTGGTAATGCCTTGGGGCATCCGGTTAAACTCCCAGAAGCCTAAAGGGCAGACAAAAGCAGTTTTTTCTTTATCCGATTCTTCCATTTCAATTTGATAATAACCAGACTTAAGGTCCAATACAGAAAACCATTTGGAACCAGTCAGAGCACGAAAAGCTTCTTCCATGTTTGGAAGGGCGTATGCATCTTTGATGGTCTGTATGTTAAGCTTTCTGTAGTCAATGCACAGGCGGACAGAGTTATCTTTCTTCCGAATAACAACAATCGGTGAAGAGAAGGGGGATTCGGACTCTCGGATAATCCCGGCCTCTGCCAGCTCTTGCAGGTGTTTGCGCACTGCATCCACATCATGCGGATGGATGGGTCTCGCCCGCTGTTTAAAGGGAGTCTGGTCATTCAGTTTGATATGATGTTTTACTTTATCAGTGTTCCCAAAATCCAGATCATGCTGCGCAAAGACTTCAGGCATAGCGGTGAGGAGTTTGGTTATCCTTTCTTTCCATTCAGCTGATACAGGTGAGTCAGCGAAATCAAACTGAAAGCGTGGAGGTAGCGGGGATTCTGGGGATTGGACAGGTTATTTTGAGCAGAATCAGTCTGGTTTTTAATGATGCTCTGTACCACGCTCAATTCAGCCAACACAGTCTTCGGTGGAAGAATAATGTCGCGCCCAGTTTCATTGTGCACCACCACTGGAAGGCGACTGGAATGCTTGGAAGACACAGTAATAAGACAACTTGTCACCAAAACACCACAAGGTAAGGAAAAGTCAGATGGGGGTTCCATGAGGGCCCATTTCTCTGCATGGGGACCTCTATTGTTCATAACACCCTGTAATACCACAGTACTAAAGGCTGGAATCACTTCAGGACTATTTCCATGGAGCTTTATCAGCCCAAGTTTCCATCATGAGAATACTGGTGCCTCAATGCCATGATCTTCAACACAGCCCTATAACCATGATGTACAGGGATAAAACTGGGGTTGCACTGGCAATACTCAGCATAAAGGAGATCAAGCGTGTTGGTGCCAATTAACACTTGGTCACCGGTGGTTCCACCGTGACTGGGGACCACTAAGGCAAGAGTGGGGACATCAAGCTCCGCCCCAACAAACTCCTTCGGGAATGTCACACACAGCTCTATACACCCTAGATAAGGTACCTCTTGTCCATTGGCTCCTTCTATTTCTAGTAGGGTGGTTAAAGGCTTAATTGGCTGATCTGCCAAAAACTGTGCATGATATGACAAAGGAATGGTTGTGACTTGAGACCCTGTGTCCAGTAGACAGGTTGTTGGGTTACCGGAGATCTTAACCTGCACCGTACTCTTCGTTCCCACCAGTCTTTTTAAGGGTGCTGACAGGTGATTATTTGCTTTGGCTTGTTTCAACTGTACCCGCTTTGCAGTGGGACTCGGTTCCTCTTCACCAGCTCCTGAGTGTCCCTCCACAGGAGCTGATTCTAGTTTAAATCGTCAGAAGATGGAGGAGGTTTAAATTGGCGACGCTTCTCTTGCAGCTGTGTTTTTTTGAATGCAACCAAAGAAGGGTTGGATGGTTGATCACAGTGAGATGAAATGTGGCCATCTTCTCCACAGTTAAAGCAATATCCAGGGCGAAGCTGAAAATTTGGCTTGCTGCTTGCTTTAAACTGCTTTCCGGAGTATCCTGGGCTCTTTCGAAAAGTGGCTGGATCAGTGGACCTGGCATGGCTCAATGGTGTATTTCTAGAGCCTGTACCAAAAGAAGAGGTCAAAGTTGAAAGTTGATTCTGTATCTGCGTCACCATCTTCTTAAGCTGCTCAATTTCAGAGGACTGCTCAACCACTGCACAGGAGCAAGCACTGTGCACATGGGAGGCCGCATGTGACTTTGAAGCAAGAGATGTTGGTCTTACTGAACCCAAGTGATGTTTCATACGGGAAGCCTTAGCCACTTGCTTATCCTCTTCAACACGGAGCAACAAAAGCAACTCTGCAAAGGATGGAGGATTGTCCTTCTTTTGCTCCAACTGGAGATCACTGATCAAAGCGTTATCCCAACAGCCTCGACAAAATTGTTTCAAGAGATGGCGATTCAAGTCAGTGAAGGAAACACCACCTCGTTTCATAGCTGTATTTAACACCACTTGAAGGCGGTGCAGATACTCAGAAGGCTTTTCTCCATTATTTTGCAATGTGCTCAGAAACTTGGCAAAACACTCATCTCCATCCGCCACTGTGCCATAAGCTGAGTTCAAAAGTTCAAGATATGCATTTGGTAGCGCTCGGGGCCCTAAATGCTTCACAATGTCGGCAGCAGGGGGCAGCAAACTATCAAAAATCTTGCGAGAGCGATCCAAATCAGACACAGAGGGATCAGTGAGAAACAAATCTACATTGGTTTGCCAAGTCTCATAATCAGCTTCATTACTGGGCCGTATAGATTTTCCAGAAAAAGCCCGGAGTCGAGAAGAACCATGAAGATGGGACACAACACTGTCGGTCTTGACAATGTGTTCTACTACCACTTTCTGAATTTCAGGGGGATTTATCACTTCCTCATTTGACAGGAGGGGCTGACGCTTAATAGTGGCAGGAGGGGCAAGGTAAGAAGCAAAAGCACTGGTCAGGCTGGGCGATGATTTTCCAATTGGGGTCGAAGCGGGAGATGCTTTAACGGGGCCTTTATTCACTGTCTCCGTTGTAGTAAGGGGCACTTGATCATCGTGTGGGTCAGATTTCACTTCAGGCTCTTTTTCTGAGGTCAGGGAAGAAGAGAATTTGACTAGCTCCTCTTGTAATAACACTTCAAATGGCTTTGCACTTAGCTTAGCGATGGCCTGCAGCTCCTCCAGGTAGGTCTTGGTGGCGCTGCTGCATGCGAGGGGACTGTATATGCTGGCCAATGAGCATATCTTATAAGTGACCTCAGGTGTGGTAGGACTTGTATAGTTTAACGGTAGCAAAGGTGCAAGAGACTGCATTGCAGTTCCATGTGTAAACTCAACAATACCATGTCTTGGAAATTCAGCAGTATCAATACCAAAAACACGACTTATCGAACCAAATTGCTCAAGGTAAGTTTCAATTTCTTTGTCTCTGTCAGTGTTAGTTAAACCAACTATTACTACCGAATCTGGGATTTTTATTGACTGTTCCAACACGATTTCCATGATTTAAGTTGTTGATTTATACCCCAAAAAAAAATGTATGTTCATCAATTCTCAACACAGCTCCTGGCTAGCTCGCCAAAATTATGTAGCACTTAAGATACACTCAGATTAGATTTATAGGTAGAAGAGAATACCAAACTGTATGTGGACTAGTATGTAAAGGAGGTTCGACTCAGGAGCTATGGAGAATTAACAACACACACAACGACTGAGTTGCAAAGAGAGTGTATTGACAAAAAAGATATATATACACAGAAACGTTAAAGTGCAGTAATAATACTTGATACCCAAAATAAGTAACCAAAATAATTAACCAAAATAAAGGCCTTTGGAAAAGAAAACTATATACACAAAGGTTCAATGTGATAAAGCATAAAGTGCTATCAAAAAATGGAGATTGTAGGCTACTCCACACAGCTTTGACTTAGCTGAGGTTAATCAACTCTTCAACACACAATCATTCAGGTATACACAACACTTCCCAATACCATGAGCAGAAATGTACGCAGTGGTTTATAAAGACTTTAGACCTTGATTCAAGTATAGTAGTATTGCAGAATTAATTACTGTTAACCCATAAATAACTGGAACAGGCTAAAGCTAGTGCTACCACACCACCTGGGGATCAGCCAGGCTTGCGGCCTGTGTGTGTGTCTTAGCTGCTCAGTTGTCTTTACTCTTCTGGGTAGCTCGCCATCTGTGTTGTCTTCGTCTTTATCTTCCTCTTCATCATCATCATCATCATCATCATCATCATCATCATCATCATCAGGGTTAAAAAGCCTGACCTGTTAAGGAACAGGTATCATCATCATTCATTCATTCATTCATTTCCTCCTGGTTGCATGAGTTAGCATCCACAATAAGCACACAGTTCCTCACCAGTGTTAAGTCCAAATCCAGCACACATCCTCTTCAGCAGCAGCAGCAGCACAGCATCACATCATCCGAACAGGCAGATAACTGTTAAATGACGGGGCATCATCAATTAGCATCAGAGCTTCAGAGTTAGCAATGCTAGTTAGCGTTAGCGGCGTCCCGCTAGCATTAGCATTAGCATCTTCATGAATGAGTTGCACTCACCAGCTTCTTCTTCAGTTGGAATGTGACATAAGAGTTTGTCCGGCTTCCTCTTCAGCCACTGTCTTCCCACTGTTGCAGTGAAGCTCCGGCTCTCTGTTTCAGTCCTCTCGTGTCCGTATATCTCTCTGTAGTCGTGGATGTGTGAGTAGCACCGTGCCGTGAGTAGTGGACGGCTGCCGGGCTGGCGTGTTCTGTGAGCCAGGTGCGTTTTCTTCCGTCCCCGGGGAAAAAGAGACGGCCCCTGAGTGACGTAGAGCGGCCTGATTGGCTCCGCTGGCCCAGCTGACCTGACCTGGTGGGCCAACCATGACTTGCCAGGAGTTAACCTGTCACTGGCGTTACACGCGTACCTGTCGTCTTTTTAAAATCGCCTGTTTGGTTTTTGGTCATTTTCTCCAAAACCACCGGCCCGATTTCAACCAAACCTTCTGCGTTGGACTCCCCTCGGACCCCCAGATGATATATCCGAGTTTGGAGAAATCTGGAGAAATTTTAATTTTTGGTCAAAAAAAAAAAAATTTGGTCAAAAAAAGACGACAGGCGCGTACCTGTCGTCTTTTTAAAATCGCCTGTTTGGTTTTTGGTCATTTTCTCCAAAACCACCGGCCCGATTTCAACCAAACCTTCTGCGTTGGACTCCCCTCGGACCCCCAGATGATATATCCGAGTTTGGAGAAATTTGGAGAAATTTTAATTTTTGGTAAAAAAAAAAAAAAAAATTGGTCAAAAAAAGACGACAGGCGTGTACCTGTCGTCTTTTTAAAATCGCCTGTTTGGTTTTTGGTCATTTTCTCCAAACCACCGGCCCGATTTCAACCAAACCTTCTGCGTTGGACTCCCCTCGGACCCCCAGATGATATATCCGAGTGTGGAGAAATTTTAATTTTTGGTCAAAAAAAAAAAAAAAATTGGTCAAAAAAAGACGACAGGCGCGTACCTGTCGTCTTTTTAAAATCGCCTGTTTGGTTTTTGGTCATTTTCTCCAAAACCACCGGCCCGATTTCAACCAAACCTTCTGCGTTGGACTCCCCTCGGACCCCCAGATGATATATCCGAGTTTGGAGAAATTTTAATTTTTGGTCAAAAAAAAAAAAAATTGGTCAAAAAAAGACGACAGGCGCGTACCTGTCGTCTTTTTAAATCGCCTGTTTGGTTTTTGGTCATTTTCTCCAAAACCACCGGCCCGATTTCAACCAAACCTTCTGCGTTGGACTCCCCTCGGACCCGCAGATGATATATCCGAGTTTGGAGAAATTTTAATTTTTGGTCAAAAAAAAAAAAAATTGGTCAAAAAAAGACGACAGGCGCGTACCTGTCGTCTTTTTAAAATCGCCTGTTTGGTTTTTGGTCATTTTCTCCAAAACCACCGGCCCGATTTCAACCAAACCTTCTGCGTTGGACTCCCCTCGGACCCCCAGATGATATATCCGAGTTTGGAGAAATTTGGAGAAATTTTAATTTTTGGTCAAAAAAAAAAAAAAAATTGGTAAAAAAAAAACGACAGGCGCGTACCTGTCGTCTTTTTAAAATCGCCTGTTTGGTTTTTGGTCATTTTCTCCAAAACCACCGGCCCGATTTCAACCAAACCTTCTGCGTTGGACTCCCCTCGGACCCCCAGATGATATATCCGAGTTTGGAGAAATTTGGAGAAATTTAAATTTTTGGTAAAAAAAAAAAAAAAAATTGGTCAAAAAAAGACGACAGGCGCGTACCTGTCGTCTTTTTAAAATCGCCTGTTTGGTTTTTGGTCATTTTCTCCAAAACCACCGGCCCGATTTCAACCAAACCTTCTGCGTTGGACTCCCCTCGGACCCCCAGATGATATATCCGAGTTTGGGTGAAATTTTAATTTTTGGTCAAAAAAAAAAAAAATTGGTAAAAAAAAAAAGACAGGCGCGTACCTGTCGTCTTTTTAAATCGCCTGTTTGGTTTTTGGTCATTTTCTCCAAACCACCGGCCCGATTTCAACCAAACCTTCTGCGTTGGACTCCCCTCGGACCCCCAGATGATATATCCGAGTTTGGAGAAATTTTAATTTTTGGTCAAAAAAAAAAAAAAATGGTCAAAAAAAGACGACAGGCGCGTACCTGTCGTCTTTTTAAAATCGCCTGTTTGGTTTTTGGTCATTTTCTCCAAAACCACCGGCCCGATTTCAACCAAACCTTCTGCGTTGGACTCCCCTCGGACCCCCAGATGATATATCCGAGTTTGGAGAAATTTGGAGAAATTTAAATTTTTGGTCAAAAAAAAAAAAAAAATTGGTCAAAAAAAGACGACAGGCGCGTACCTGTCGTCTTTTTAAAATCGCCTGTTTGGTTTTTGGTCATTTTCTCCAAAACCACCGGCCCGATTTCAACCAAACCTTCTGCGTTGGACTCCCCTCGGACCCCCAGATGATATATCCGAGTTTGGAGAAATTTTAATTTTTGGTAAAAAAAAAAAAAAAAATTGGTCAAAAAAAGACGACAGGCGCGTACCTGTCGTCTTTTTAAAATCGCCTGTTTGGTTTTTGGTCATTTTCTCCAAAACCACCGGCCCGATTTCAACCAAACCTTCTGCGTTGGACTCCCCTCGGACCCCCAGATGATATATCCGAGTTTGGAGAAATTTTAATTTTTGGTCAAAAAAAAAAAAAAATTGGTCAAAAAAAGACGACAGGCGCGTACCTGTCGTCTTTTTAAATCGCCTGTTTGGTTTTTGGTCATTTTCTCCAAAACCACCGGCCCGATTTCAACCAAACCTTCTGCGTTGGACTCCCCTCGGACCCCCAGATGATATATCCGAGTTTGGAGAAATTTGAGAAATTTATTTTGGTCAAAAAAAAAAAAAAAATTGGTAAAAAAAAAACGACAGGCGCGTACCTGTCGTCTTTTTAAAATCGCCTGTTTGGTTTTTGGTCATTTTCTCCAAAACCACCGGCCCGATTTCAACCAAACCTTCTGCGTTGGACTCCCCTCGGACCCCCAGATGATATATCCGAGTTTGGAGAAATTTGGAGAAATTTAAATTTTTGGTAAAAAAAAAAAAAAAAATTGGTCAAAAAAAGACGACAGGCGCGTACCTGTCGTCTTTTTAAAATCGCCTGTTTGGTTTTTGGTCATTTTCTCCAAAACCACCGGCCCGATTTCAACCAAACCTTCTGCGTTGGACTCCCCTCGGACCCCCAGATGATATATCCGAGTTTGGAGAAATTTGGAGAAATTTTAATTTTTGGTCAAAAAAAAAAAAAAAATTGGTAAAAAAAAACGACAGGCGCGTACCTGTCGTCTTTTTAAAATCGCCTGTTTGGTTTTTGGTCATTTTCTCCAAAACCACCGGCCCGATTTCAACCAAACCTTCTGCGTTGGACTCCCCTCGGACCCCCAGATGATATATCCGAGTTTGGAGAAATTTGGAGAAATTTAAATTTTTGGTAAAAAAAAAAAAAAAATTGGTCAAAAAAAGACGACAGGCGCGTACCTGTCGTCTTTTTAAAATCGCCTGTTTGGTTTTTGGTCATTTTCTCCAAAACCACCGGCCCGATTTCAACCAAACCTTCTGCGTTGGACTCCCCTCGGACCCCCAGATGATATATCCGAGTTTGGAGAAATTTTAATTTTTGGTCAAAAAAAAAAAAAAAATGGTCAAAAAAAGACGACAGGCGCGTACCTGTCGTCTTTTTAAAATCGCCTGTTTGGTTTTTGGTCATTTTCTCCAAAACCACCGGCCCGATTTCAACCAAACCTTCTGCGTTGGACTCCCCTCGGACCCCCAGATGATATATCCGAGTTTGGAGAAATTTGGAGAAATTTAAATTTTTGGTCAAAAAAAAAAAAAAAATTGGTCAAAAAAAGACGACAGGCGCGTACCTGTCGTCTTTTTAAAATCGCCTGTTTGGTTTTTGGTCATTTTCTCCAAAACCACCGGCCCGATTTCAACCAAACCTTCTGCGTTGGACTCCCCTCGGACCCCCAGATGATATATCCGAGTTTGGAGAAATTTTAATTTTTGGTCAAAAAAAAAAAAAAATTGGTCAAAAAAAGACGACAGGCGCGTACCTGTCGTCTTTTTAAAATCGCCTGTTTGGTTTTTGGTCATTTTCTCCAAAACCACCGGCCCGATTTCAACCAAACCTTCTGCGTTGGACTCCCCTCGGACCCCCAGATGATATATCCGAGTTTGGAGAAATTTTAATTTTTGGTCAAAAAAAAAAAAAATTGGTCAAAAAAAGACGACAGGCGCGTACCTGTCGTCTTTTTAAAATCGCCTGTTTGGTTTTTGGTCATTTTCTCCAAAACCACCGGCCCGATTTCAACCAAACCTTCTGCGTTGGACTCCCCTCGGACCCCCAGATGATATATCCGAGTTTGGAGAAATTTGGAGAAATTTTAATTTTTGGTCAAAAAAAAAAAAAAAATTGGTCAAAAAAAAACGACAGGCGCGTACCTGTCGTCTTTTTAAAATCGCCTGTTTGGTTTTTGGTCATTTTCTCCAAAACCACCGGCCCGATTTCAACCAAACCTTCTGCGTTGGACTCCCCTCGGACCCCCAGATGATATATCCGAGTTTGGAGAAATTTGGAGAAATTTAATTTTTGGTCAAAAAAAAAAAAAAAATTGGTCAAAAAAAGACGACAGGCGCGTACCTGTCGTCTTTTTAAAATCGCCTGTTTGGTTTTTGGTCATTTTCTCCAAAACCACCGGCCCGATTTCAACCAAACCTTCTGCGTTGGACTCCCCTCGGACCCCCAGATGATATATCCGAGTTTGGAGAAATTTGGAGAAATTTAATTTTTGGTAAAAAAAAAAAAAAAATTGGTCAAAAAAAAGACGACAGGCGCGTACCTGTCGTCTTTTTAAAATCGCCTGTTTGGTTTTTGGTCATTTTCTCCAAAACCACCGGCCCGATTTCAACCAAACCTTCTGCGTTGGACTCCCCTCGGACCCCCAGATGATATATCCGAGTTTGGAGAAATTGAATTTAATTTTTGGTAAAAAAAAAAAAAAAAATTGGTCAAAAAAAGACGACAGGCGCGTACCTGTCGTCTTTTTAAAATCGCCTGTTTGGTTTTTGGTCATTTTCTCCAAAACCACCGGCCCGATTTCAACCAAACCTTCTGCGTTGGACTCCCCTCGGACCCCCAGATGATATATCCGAGTTTGGAGAAATTTTAATTTTTGGTCAAAAAAAAAAAAAAAATTGGTCAAAAAAAGACGACAGGCGCGTACCTGTCGTCTTTTTAAAATCGCCTGTTTGGTTTTTGGTCATTTTCTCCAAAACCACCGGCCCGATTTCAACCAAACCTTCTGCGTTGGACTCCCCTCGGACCCCCAGATGATATATCCGAGTTTGGAGAAATTTTAATTTTTGGTCAAAAAAAAAAAAAAATTGGTCAAAAAAAGACGACAGGCGCGTACCTGTCGTCTTTTTAAAATCGCCTGTTTGGTTTTTGGTCATTTTCTCCAAAACCACCGGCCCGATTTCAACCAAACCTTCTGCGTTGGACTCCCCTCGGACCCCCAGATGATATATCCGAGTTTGGAGAAATTTTAATTTTTGGTCAAAAAAAAAAAAAAATTGGTCAAAAAAAGACGACAGGCGCGTACCTGTCGTCTTTTTAAAATCGCCTGTTTGGTTTTTGGTCATTTTCTCCAAACCACCGGCCCGATTTCAACCAAACCTTCTGCGTTGGACTCCCCTCGGACCCCCAGATGATATATCCGAGTTTGGAGAAATCTGGAGAAATTTAATTTTTGGTCAAAAAAAAAAAAAATTTGGTCAAAAAAAGACGACAGGCGCGTACCTGTCGTCTTTTTAAAATCGCCTGTTTGGTTTTTGGTCATTTTCTCCAAAACCACCGGCCCGATTTCAACCAAACCTTCTGCGTTGGACTCCCCTCGGACCCCCAGATGATATATCCGAGTTTGGAGAAATTTGGAGAAATTTAATTTTTGGTCAAAAAAAAAAAAAAAATTGGTCAAAAAAAGACGACAGGCGCGTACCTGTCGTCTTTTTAAAATCGCCTGTTTGGTTTTTGGTCATTTTCTCCAAAACCACCGGCCCGATTTCAACCAAACCTTCTGCGTTGGACTCCCCTCGGACCCCCAGATGATATATCCGAGTTTGGAGAAATTTTAATTTTTGGTAAAAAAAAAAAAAAAATTGGTCAAAAAAAGACGACAGGCGCGTACCTGTCGTCTTTTTAAAATCGCCTGTTTGGTTTTGGTCATTTTCTCCAAAACCACCGGCCCGATTTCAACCAAACCTTCTGCGTTGGACTCCCCTCGGACCCCCAGATGATATATCCGAGTTTGGAGAAATTTTAATTTTTGGTCAAAAAAAAAAAAAAATTGGTCAAAAAAAGACGACAGGCGCGTACCTGTCGTCTTTTTAAAATCGCCTGTTTGGTTTTTGGTCATTTTCTCCAAAACCACCGGCCCGATTTCAACCAAACCTTCTGCGTTGGACTCCCCTCGGACCCCCAGATGATATATCCGAGTTTGGAGAAATTTGGAGAAATTTAATTTTTGGTCAAAAAAAAAAAAAAAATTGGTCAAAAAAAGACGACAGGCGCGTACCTGTCGTCTTTTTAAAATCGCCTGTTTGGTTTTTGGTCATTTTCTCCAAAACCACCGGCCCGATTTCAACCAAACCTTCTGCGTTGGACTCCCCTCGGACCCCCAGATGATATATCCGAGTTTGGAGAAATTTTAATTTTTGGTCAAAAAAAAAAAAAAATTTGGTCAAAAAAAGACGACAGGCGCGTACCTGTCGTCTTTTTAAAATCGCCTGTTTGGTTTTTGGTCATTTTCTCCAAAACCACCGGCCCGATTTCAACCAAACCTTCTGCGTTGGACTCCCCTCGGACCCCCAGATGATATATCCGAGTTTGGAGAAATTTTAATTTTTGGTCAAAAAAAAAAAAAAAAATTGGTCAAAAAAAGACGACAGGCGCGTACCTGTCGTCTTTTTAAAATCGCCTGTTTGGTTTTTGGTCATTTTCTCCAAAACCACCGGCCCGATTTCAACCAAACCTTCTGCGTTGGACTCCCCTCGGACCCCCAGATGATATATCCAGTTTGGAGAAATTTGGAGAAATTTTAATTTTTGGTCAAAAAAAAAAAAAAAAATTGGTCAAAAAAAACGACAGGCGCGTACCTGTCGTCTTTTTAAAATCGCCTGTTTGGTTTTTGGTCATTTTCTCCAAAACCACCGGCCCGATTTCAACCAAACCTTCTGCGTTGGACTCCCCTCGGACCCCCAGATGATATATCCGAGTTTGGAGAAATTTGGAGAAATTTTAATTTTTGGTCAAAAAAAAAAAAAAATTGGTCAAAAAAAGACGACAGGCGCGTACCTGTCGTCTTTTTAAAATCGCCTGTTTGGTATTTGGTCATTTTCTCCAAAACCACCGGCCCGATTTCAACCAAACCTTCTGCGTTGGACTCCCCTCGGACCCCCAGATGATATATCCGAGTTTGGAGAAATTTTAATTTTTGGTCAAAAAAAAAAAAAAATTTGGTCAAAAAAAGACGACAGGCGCGTACCTGTCGTCTTTTTAAAATCGCCTGTTTGGTTTTTGGTCATTTTCTCCAAAACCACCGGCCCGATTTCAACCAAACCTTCTGCGTTGGACTCCCCTCGGACCCCCAGATGATATATCCGAGTTTGGAGAAATTTGGAGAAATTTAAATTTTTGGTCAAAAAAAAAAAAAAATTGGTCAAAAAAAGACGACAGGCGCGTACCTGTCGTCTTTTTAAAATCGCCTGTTTGGTTTTTGGTCATTTTCTCCAAAACCACCGGCCCGATTTCAACCAAACCTTCTGCGTTGGACTCCCCTCGGACCCCCAGATGATATATCCGAGTTTGGAGAAATTTTAATTTTTGGTAAAAAAAAAAAAAAAAATTGGTCAAAAAAAGACGACAGGCGCGTACCTGTCGTCTTTTTAAAATCGCCTGTTTGGTTTTTGGTCATTTTCTCCAAAACCACCGGCCCGATTTCAACCAAACCTTCTGCGTTGGACTCCCCTCGGACCCCCAGATGATATATCCGAGTTTGGAGAAATTTTAATTTTTGGTCAAAAAAAAAAAAAAAAATTGGTCAAAAAAAGACGACAGGCGCGTACCTGTCGTCTTTTTAAAATCGCCTGTTTGGTTTTTGGTCATTTTCTCCAAAACCACCGGCCCGATTTCAACCAAACCTTCTGCGTTGGACTCCCCTCGGACCCCCAGATGATATATCCGAGTTTGGAGAAATTTGAGAAATTTAATTTTGGTCAAAAAAAAAAAAAAATTGGTCAAAAAAAGACGACAGGCGCGTACCTGTCGTCTTTTTAAAATCGCCTGTTTGGTTTTTGGTCATTTTCTCCAAAACCACCGGCCCGATTTCAACCAAACCTTCTGCGTTGGACTCCCCTCGGACCCCCAGATGATATATCCGAGTTTGGAGAAATTTGGAGAAATTTTAATTTTTGGTCAAAAAAAAAAAAAAATTGGTCAAAAAAAAACGACAGGCGCGTACCTGTCGTCTTTTTAAAATCGCCTGTTTGGTTTTTGGTCATTTTCTCCAAAACCACCGGCCCGATTTCAACCAAACCTTCTGCGTTGGACTCCCCTCGGACCCCCAGATGATATATCCGAGTTTGGAGAAATTTTAATTTTTGGTCAAAAAAAAAAAAAAATTGGTCAAAAAAAGACGACAGGCGCGTACCTGTCGTCTTTTTAAAATCGCCTGTTTGGTTTTTGGTCATTTTCTCCAAAACCACCGGCCCGATTTCAACCAAACCTTCTGCGTTGGACTCCCCTCGGACCCCCAGATGATATATCCGAGTTTGGAGAAATTTTAATTTTTGGTCAAAAAAAAAAAAAAATTGGTCAAAAAAAGACGACAGGCGCGTACCTGTCGTCTTTTTAAAATCGCCTGTTTGGTTTTTGGTCATTTTCTCCAAAACCACCGGCCCGATTTCAACCAAACCTTCTGCGTTGGACTCCCCTCGGACCCCCAGATGATATATCCGAGTTTGGAGAAATTTTAATTTTTGGTCAAAAAAAAAAAAAAATTGGTCAAAAAAAGACGACAGGCGCGTACCTGTCGTCTTTTTAAAATCGCCTGTTTGGTTTTTGGTCATTTTCTCCAAAACCACCGGCCCGATTTCAACCAAACCTTCTGCGTTGGACTCCCCTCGGACCCCCAGATGATATATCCGAGTTTGGAGAAATTTTAATTTTTGGTCAAAAAAAAAAAAAAATTGGTCAAAAAAAGACGACAGGCGCGTACCTGTCGTCTTTTTAAAATCGCCTGTTTGGTTTTTGGTCATTTTCTCCAAAACCACCGGCCCGATTTCAACCAAACCTTCTGCGTTGGACTCCCCTCGGACCCCCAGATGATATATCCGAGTTTGGAGAAATTTTAATTTTTGGTCAAAAAAAAAAAAAAAATTGGTCAAAAAAAGACGACAGGCGCGTACCTGTCGTCTTTTTAAAATCGCCTGTTTGGTTTTTGGTCATTTTCTCCAAAACCACCGGCCCGATTTCAACCAAACCTTCTGCGTTGGACTCCCCTCGGACCCCCAGATGATATATCCGAGTTTGGAGAAATTTTAATTTTTGGTAAAAAAAAAAAAAAAATTGGTCAAAAAAAGACGACAGGCGCGTACCTGTCGTCTTTTTAAAATCGCCTGTTTGGTTTTTGGTCATTTTCTCCAAAACCACCGGCCCGATTTCAACCAAACCTTCTGCGTTGGACTCCCCTCGGACCCCCAGATGATATATCCGAGTTTGGAGAAATTTTAATTTTTGGTCAAAAAAAAAAAAAAAATTGGTCAAAAAAAGACGACAGGCGCGTACCTGTCGTCTTTTTAAAATCGCCTGTTTGGTTTTTGGTCATTTTCTCCAAAACCACCGGCCCGATTTCAACCAAACCTTCTGCGTTGGACTCCCCTCGGACCCCCAGATGATATATCCGAGTTTGGAGAAATTTAATTTTTGGTCAAAAAAAAAAAAAAATTGGTCAAAAAAAGACGACAGGCGCGTACCTGTCGTCTTTTTAAAATCGCCTGTTTGGTTTTTGGTCATTTTCTCCAAAACCACCGGCCCGATTTCAACCAAACCTTCTGCGTTGGACTCCCCTCGGACCCCCAGATGATATATCCGAGTTTGGAGAAATTTTAATTTTTGGTCAAAAAAAAAAAAAAATTGGTCAAAAAAAGACGACAGGCGCGTACCTGTCGTCTTTTTAAAATCGCCTGTTTGGTTTTTGGTCATTTTCTCCAAAACCACCGGCCCGATTTCAACCAAACCTTCTGCGTTGGACTCCCCTCGGACCCCCAGATGATATATCCGAGTTTGGAGAAATTTTAATTTTTGGTCAAAAAAAAAAAAAAATTTGGTCAAAAAAAGACGACAGGCGCGTACCTGTCGTCTTTTTAAAATCGCCTGTTTGGTTTTTGGTCATTTTCTCCAAAACCACCGGCCCGATTTCAACCAAACCTTCTGCGTTGGACTCCCCTCGGACCCCCAGATGATATATCCGAGTTTGGAGAAATTTTAATTTTTGGTCAAAAAAAAAAAAAAAATTGGTCAAAAAAAGACGACAGGCGCGTACCTGTCGTCTTTTTAAAATCGCCTGTTTGGTTTTTGGTCATTTTCTCCAAAACCACCGGCCCGATTTCAACCAAACCTTCTGCGTTGGACTCCCCTCGGACCCCCAGATGATATATCCGAGTTTGGAGAAATTTTAATTTTTGGTCAAAAAAAAAAAAAAAATTGGTCAAAAAAAGACGACAGGCGCGTACCTGTCGTCTTTTTAAAATCGCCTGTTTGGTTTTTGGTCATTTTCTCCAAAACCACCGGCCCGATTTCAACCAAACCTTCTGCGTTGGACTCCCCTCGGACCCCCAGATGATATATCCGAGTTTGGAGAAA
The DNA here is from genome assembly GCF_905171665.1 of Trachurus trachurus. Lineage (NCBI taxonomy): Eukaryota > Metazoa > Chordata > Actinopteri > Carangiformes > Carangidae > Trachurus > Trachurus trachurus. The sequence continues at coordinate 8,915 of NW_028155220.1, read as the reverse complement.
TTTTAATTTTTGGTCAAAAAAAAAAAAAAATTGGTCAAAAAAAGACGACAGGCGCGTACCTGTCGTCTTTTTAAAATCGCCTGTTTGGTTTTTGGTCATTTTCTCCAAAACCACCGGCCCGATTTCAACCAAACCTTCTGCGTTGGACTCCCCTCGGACCCCCAGATGATATATCCGAGTTTGGAGAAATTTTAATTTTTGGTCAAAAAAAAAAAAAAATTGGTCAAAAAAAGACGACAGGCGCGTACCTGTCGTCTTTTTAAAATCGCCTGTTTGGTTTTTGGTCATTTTCTCCAAAACCACCGGCCCGATTTCAACCAAACCTTCTGCGTTGGACTCCCCTCGGACCCCCAGATGATATATCCGAGTTTGGAGAAATTTTAATTTTTGGTCAAAAAAAAAAAAAAAATTGGTCAAAAAAAGACGACAGGCGCGTACCTGTCGTCTTTTTAAAATCGCCTGTTTGGTTTTTGGTCATTTTCTCCAAAACCACCGGCCCGATTTCAACCAAACCTTCTGCGTTGGACTCCCCTCGGACCCCCAGATGATATATCCGAGTTTGGAGAAATTTTAATTTTTGGTCAAAAAAAAAAAAAAATTGGTCAAAAAAAGACGACAGGCGCGTACCTGTCGTCTTTTTAAAATCGCCTGTTTGGTTTTTGGTCATTTTCTCCAAAACCACCGGCCCGATTTCAACCAAACCTTCTGCGTTGGACTCCCCTCGGACCCCCAGATGATATATCCGAGTTTGGAGAAATTTTAATTTTTGGTCAAAAAAAAAAAAAAATTTGGTCAAAAAAAGACGACAGGCGCGTACCTGTCGTCTTTTTAAAATCGCCTGTTTGGTTTTTGGTCATTTTCTCCAAAACCACCGGCCCGATTTCAACCAAACCTTCTGCGTTGGACTCCCCTCGGACCCCCAGATGATATATCCGAGTTTGGAGAAATTTTAATTTTTGGTCAAAAAAAAAAAAAAAATTGGTCAAAAAAAGACGACAGGCGCGTACCTGTCGTCTTTTTAAAATCGCCTGTTTGGTTTTTGGTCATTTTCTCCAAAACCACCGGCCCGATTTCAACCAAACCTTCTGCGTTGGACTCCCCTCGGACCCCCAGATGATATATCCGAGTTTGGAGAAATTTTAATTTTTGGTCAAAAAAAAAAAAAAATTGGTCAAAAAAAGACGACAGGCGCGTACCTGTCGTCTTTTTAAAATCGCCTGTTTGGTTTTTGGTCATTTTCTCCAAAACCACCGGCCCGATTTCAACCAAACCTTCTGCGTTGGACTCCCCTCGGACCCCCAGATGATATATCCGAGTTTGGAGAAATTTTAATTTTTGGTCAAAAAAAAAAAAAAAATTGGTCAAAAAAAGACGACAGGCGCGTACCTGTCGTCTTTTTAAAATCGCCTGTTTGGTTTTTGGTCATTTTCTCCAAAACCACCGGCCCGATTTCAACCAAACCTTCTGCGTTGGACTCCCCTCGGACCCCCAGATGATATATCCGAGTTTGGAGAAATTTTAATTTTTGGTCAAAAAAAAAAAAAAATTTGGTCAAAAAAAGACGACAGGCGCGTACCTGTCGTCTTTTTAAAATCGCCTGTTTGGTTTTTGGTCATTTTCTCCAAAACCACCGGCCCGATTTCAACCAAACCTTCTGCGTTGGACTCCCCTCGGACCCCCAGATGATATATCCGAGTTTGGAGAAATTTTAATTTTTGGTCAAAAAAAAAAAAAAATTGGTCAAAAAAAGACGACAGGCGCGTACCTGTCGTCTTTTTAAAATCGCCTGTTTGGTTTTTGGTCATTTTCTCCAAAACCACCGGCCCGATTTCAACCAAACCTTCTGCGTTGGACTCCCCTCGGACCCCCAGATGATATATCCGAGTTTGGAGAAATTTTAATTTTTGGTCAAAAAAAAAAAAAAAATTGGTCAAAAAAAGACGACAGGCGCGTACCTGTCGTCTTTTTAAAATCGCCTGTTTGGTTTTTGGTCATTTTCTCCAAAACCACCGGCCCGATTTCAACCAAACCTTCTGCGTTGGACTCCCCTCGGACCCCCAGATGATATATCCGAGTTTGGAGAAATTTTAATTTTTGGTCAAAAAAAAAAAAAAATTGGTCAAAAAAAGACGACAGGCGCGTACCTGTCGTCTTTTTAAAATCGCCTGTTTGGTTTTTGGTCATTTTCTCCAAAACCACCGGCCCGATTTCAACCAAACCTTCTGCGTTGGACTCCCCTCGGACCCCCAGATGATATATCCGAGTTTGGAGAAATTTTAATTTTTGGTCAAAAAAAAAAAAAAATTTGGTCAAAAAAAGACGACAGGCGCGTACCTGTCGTCTTTTTAAAATCGCCTGTTTGGTTTTTGGTCATTTTCTCCAAAACCACCGGCCCGATTTCAACCAAACCTTCTGCGTTGGACTCCCCTCGGACCCCCAGATGATATATCCGAGTTTGGAGAAATTTTAATTTTTGGTCAAAAAAAAAAAAAAAATTGGTCAAAAAAAGACGACAGGCGCGTACCTGTCGTCTTTTTAAAATCGCCTGTTTGGTTTTTGGTCATTTTCTCCAAAACCACCGGCCCGATTTCAACCAAACCTTCTGCGTTGGACTCCCCTCGGACCCCCAGATGATATATCCGAGTTTGGAGAAATTTTAATTTTTGGTCAAAAAAAAAAAAAAATTGGTCAAAAAAAGACGACAGGCGCGTACCTGTCGTCTTTTTAAAATCGCCTGTTTGGTTTTTGGTCATTTTCTCCAAAACCACCGGCCCGATTTCAACCAAACCTTCTGCGTTGGACTCCCCTCGGACCCCCAGATGATATATCCGAGTTTGGAGAAATTTTAATTTTTGGTCAAAAAAAAAAAAAAAATTGGTCAAAAAAAGACGACAGGCGCGTACCTGTCGTCTTTTTAAAATCGCCTGTTTGGTTTTTGGTCATTTTCTCCAAAACCACCGGCCCGATTTCAACCAAACCTTCTGCGTTGGACTCCCCTCGGACCCCCAGATGATATATCCGAGTTTGGAGAAATTTTAATTTTTGGTCAAAAAAAAAAAAAAATTTGGTCAAAAAAAGACGACAGGCGCGTACCTGTCGTCTTTTTAAAATCGCCTGTTTGGTTTTTGGTCATTTTCTCCAAAACCACCGGCCCGATTTCAACCAAACCTTCTGCGTTGGACTCCCCTCGGACCCCCAGATGATATATCCGAGTTTGGAGAAATTTTAATTTTTGGTCAAAAAAAAAAAAAAAATTGGTCAAAAAAAGACGACAGGCGCGTACCTGTCGTCTTTTTAAAATCGCCTGTTTGGTTTTTGGTCATTTTCTCCAAAACCACCGGCCCGATTTCAACCAAACCTTCTGCGTTGGACTCCCCTCGGACCCCCAGATGATATATCCGAGTTTGGAGAAATTTTAATTTTTGGTCAAAAAAAAAAAAAAATTTGGTCAAAAAAAGACGACAGGCGCGTACCTGTCGTCTTTTTAAAATCGCCTGTTTGGTTTTTGGTCATTTTCTCCAAAACCACCGGCCCGATTTCAACCAAACCTTCTGCGTTGGACTCCCCTCGGACCCCCAGATGATATATCCGAGTTTGGAGAAATTTTAATTTTTGGTCAAAAAAAAAAAAAAAATTGGTCAAAAAAAGACGACAGGCGCGTACCTGTCGTCTTTTTAAAATCGCCTGTTTGGTTTTTGGTCATTTTCTCCAAAACCACCGGCCCGATTTCAACCAAACCTTCTGCGTTGGACTCCCCTCGGACCCCCAGATGATATATCCGAGTTTGGAGAAATTTTAATTTTTGGTCAAAAAAAAAAAAAAAATTGGTCAAAAAAAGACGACAGGCGCGTACCTGTCGTCTTTTTAAAATCGCCTGTTTGGTTTTTGGTCATTTTCTCCAAAACCACCGGCCCGATTTCAACCAAACCTTCTGCGTTGGACTCCCCTCGGACCCCCAGATGATATATCCGAGTTTGGAGAAATTTTAATTTTTGGTCAAAAAAAAAAAAAAAATTGGTCAAAAAAAGACGACAGGCGCGTACCTGTCGTCTTTTTAAAATCGCCTGTTTGGTTTTTGGTCATTTTCTCCAAAACCACCGGCCCGATTTCAACCAAACCTTCTGCGTTGGACTCCCCTCGGACCCCCAGATGATATATCCGAGTTTGGAGAAATTTTAATTTTTGGTCAAAAAAAAAAAAAAATTTGGTCAAAAAAAGACGACAGGCGCGTACCTGTCGTCTTTTTAAAATCGCCTGTTTGGTTTTTGGTCATTTTCTCCAAAACCACCGGCCCGATTTCAACCAAACCTTCTGCGTTGGACTCCCCTCGGACCCCCAGATGATATATCCGAGTTTGGAGAAATTTTAATTTTTGGTCAAAAAAAAAAAAAAATTTGGTCAAAAAAAGACGACAGGCGCGTACCTGTCGTCTTTTTAAAATCGCCTGTTTGGTTTTTGGTCATTTTCTCCAAAACCACCGGCCCGATTTCAACCAAACCTTCTGCGTTGGACTCCCCTCGGACCCCCAGATGATATATCCGAGTTTGGAGAAATTTTAATTTTTGGTCAAAAAAAAAAAAAAAATTGGTCAAAAAAAGACGACAGGCGCGTACCTGTCGTCTTTTTAAAATCGCCTGTTTGGTTTTTGGTCATTTTCTCCAAAACCACCGGCCCGATTTCAACCAAACCTTCTGCGTTGGACTCCCCTCGGACCCCCAGATGATATATCCGAGTTTGGAGAAATTTTAATTTTTGGTCAAAAAAAAAAAAAAAATTGGTCAAAAAAAGACGACAGGCGCGTACCTGTCGTCTTTTTAAAATCGCCTGTTTGGTTTTTGGTCATTTTCTCCAAAACCACCGGCCCGATTTCAACCAAACCTTCTGCGTTGGACTCCCCTCGGACCCCCAGATGATATATCCGAGTTTGGAGAAATTTTAATTTTTGGTCAAAAAAAAAAAAAAAATTGGTCAAAAAAAGACGACAGGCGCGTACCTGTCGTCTTTTTAAAATCGCCTGTTTGGTTTTTGGTCATTTTCTCCAAAACCACCGGCCCGATTTCAACCAAACCTTCTGCGTTGGACTCCCCTCGGACCCCCAGATGATATATCCGAGTTTGGAGAAATTTTAATTTTTGGTCAAAAAAAAAAAAAAATTTGGTCAAAAAAAGACGACAGGCGCGTACCTGTCGTCTTTTTAAAATCGCCTGTTTGGTTTTTGGTCATTTTCTCCAAAACCACCGGCCCGATTTCAACCAAACCTTCTGCGTTGGACTCCCCTCGGACCCCCAGATGATATATCCGAGTTTGGAGAAATTTTAATTTTTGGTCAAAAAAAAAAAAAAAATTGGTCAAAAAAAGACGACAGGCGCGTACCTGTCGTCTTTTTAAAATCGCCTGTTTGGTTTTTGGTCATTTTCTCCAAAACCACCGGCCCGATTTCAACCAAACCTTCTGCGTTGGACTCCCCTCGGACCCCCAGATGATATATCCGAGTTTGGAGAATTGGAGAAATTTTAATTTTTGGTCAAAAAAAAAAAAAAAATTGGTCAAAAAAAGACGACAGGCGCGTACCTGTCGTCTTTTTAAAATCGCCTGTTTGGTTTTTGGTCATTTTCTCCAAAACCACCGGCCCGATTTCAACCAAACCTTCTGCGTTGGACTCCCCTCGGACCCCCAGATGATATATCCGAGTTTGGAGAAATTTTAATTTTTGGTCAAAAAAAAAAAAAAAATTGGTCAAAAAAAGACGACAGGCGCGTACCTGTCGTCTTTTTAAAATCGCCTGTTTGGTTTTTGGTCATTTTCTCCAAAACCACCGGCCCGATTTCAACCAAACCTTCTGCGTTGGACTCCCCTCGGACCCCCAGATGATATATCCGAGTTTGGAGAAATTTTAATTTTTGGTCAAAAAAAAAAAAAAATTGGTCAAAAAAAGACGACAGGCGCGTACCTGTCGTCTTTTTAAAATCGCCTGTTTGGTTTTTGGTCATTTTCTCCAAAACCACCGGCCCGATTTCAACCAAACCTTCTGCGTTGGACTCCCCTCGGACCCCCAGATGATATATCCGAGTTTGGAGAAATTTTAATTTTTGGTCAAAAAAAAAAAAAAAATTGGTCAAAAAAAGACGACAGGCGCGTACCTGTCGTCTTTTTAAAATCGCCTGTTTGGTTTTTGGTCATTTTCTCCAAAACCACCGGCCCGATTTCAACCAAACCTTCTGCGTTGGACTCCCCTCGGACCCCCAGATGATATATCCGAGTTTGGAGAAATTTTAATTTTTGGTCAAAAAAAAAAAAAAAATTGGTCAAAAAAAGACGACAGGCGCGTACCTGTCGTCTTTTTAAAATCGCCTGTTTGGTTTTTGGTCATTTTCTCCAAAACCACCGGCCCGATTTCAACCAAACCTTCTGCGTTGGACTCCCCTCGGACCCCCAGATGATATATCCGAGTTTGGAGAAATTTTAATTTTTGGTCAAAAAAAAAAAAAAAATTGGTCAAAAAAAGACGACAGGCGCGTACCTGTCGTCTTTTTAAAATCGCCTGTTTGGTTTTTGGTCATTTTCTCCAAAACCACCGGCCCGATTTCAACCAAACCTTCTGCGTTGGACTCCCCTCGGACCCCCAGATGATATATCCGAGTTTGGAGAAATTTTAATTTTTGGTCAAAAAAAAAAAAAAATTTGGTCAAAAAAAGACGACAGGCGCGTACCTGTCGTCTTTTTAAAATCGCCTGTTTGGTTTTTGGTCATTTTCTCCAAAACCACCGGCCCGATTTCAACCAAACCTTCTGCGTTGGACTCCCCTCGGACCCCCAGATGATATATCCGAGTTTGGAGAAATTTTAATTTTTGGTCAAAAAAAAAAAAAAAATTGGTCAAAAAAAGACGACAGGCGCGTACCTGTCGTCTTTTTAAAATCGCCTGTTTGGTTTTTGGTCATTTTCTCCAAAACCACCGGCCCGATTTCAACCAAACCTTCTGCGTTGGACTCCCCTCGGACCCCCAGATGATATATCCGAGTTTGGAGAAATTTTAATTTTTGGTCAAAAAAAAAAAAAAAATTGGTCAAAAAAAGACGACAGGCGCGTACCTGTCGTCTTTTTAAAATCGCCTGTTTGGTTTTTGGTCATTTTCTCCAAAACCACCGGCCCGATTTCAACCAAACCTTCTGCGTTGGACTCCCCTCGGACCCCCAGATGATATATCCGAGTTTGGAGAAATTTTAATTTTTGGTCAAAAAAAAAAAAAAATTGGTCAAAAAAAGACGACAGGCGCGTACCTGTCGTCTTTTTAAAATCGCCTGTTTGGTTTTTGGTCATTTTCTCCAAAACCACCGGCCCGATTTCAACCAAACCTTCTGCGTTGGACTCCCCTCGGACCCCCAGATGATATATCCGAGTTTGGAGAAATTTGAAATTTTTGGTCAAAAAAAAAAAAAAAATTGGTCAAAAAAAGACGACAGGCGCGTACCTGTCGTCTTTTTAAAATCGCCTGTTTGGTTTTTGGTCATTTTCTCCAAAACCACCGGCCCGATTTCAACCAAACCTTCTGCGTTGGACTCCCCTCGGACCCCCAGATGATATATCCGAGTTTGGAAAGAAATTTAATTTTTGGTCAAAAAAAAAAAAAAAATTTGGTCAAAAAAAGACGACAGGCGCGTACCTGTCGTCTTTTTAAAATCGCCTGTTTGGTTTTTGGTCATTTTCTCCAAAACCACCGGCCCGATTTCAACCAAACCTTCTGCGTTGGACTCCCCTCGGACCCCCAGATGATATATCCGAGTTTGGAGAAATTTTAATTTTTGGTCAAAAAAAAAAAAAAAATTGGTCAAAAAAAGACGACTGGCGCGTACCTGTCGTCTTTTTAAAATCGCCTGTTTGGTTTTTGGTCATTTTCTCCAAAACCACCGGCCCGATTTCAACCAAACCTTCTGCGTTGGACTCCCCTCGGACCCCCAGATGATATATCCGAGTTTGGAGAAATTTTAATTTTTGGTCAAAAAAAAAAAAAAAATTGGTCAAAAAAAGACGACAGGCGCGTACCTGTCGTCTTTTTAAAATCGCCTGTTTGGTTTTTGGTCATTTTCTCCAAAACCACCGGCCCGATTTCAACCAAACCTTCTGCGTTGGACTCCCCTCGGACCCCCAGATGATATATCCGAGTTTGGAGAAATTTTAATTTTTGGTCAAAAAAAAAAAAAAAATTGGTCAAAAAAAGACGACAGGCGCGTACCTGTCGTCTTTTTAAAATCGCCTGTTTGGTTTTTGGTCATTTTCTCCAAAACCACCGGCCCGATTTCAACCAAACCTTCTGCGTTGGACTCCCCTCGGACCCCCAGATGATATATCCGAGTTTGGAGAAATGAAATTTAATTTTTGGTCAAAAAAAAAAAAAAAATTGGTCAAAAAAAGACGACAGGCGCGTACCTGTCGTCTTTTTAAAATCGCCTGTTTGGTTTTTGGTCATTTTCTCCAAAACCACCGGCCCGATTTCAACCAAACCTTCTGCGTTGGACTCCCCTCGGACCCCCAGATGATATATCCGAGTTTGGAGAAATTTTAATTTTTGGTCAAAAAAAAAAAAAAAATTGGTCAAAAAAAGACGACAGGCGCGTACCTGTCGTCTTTTTAAAATCGCCTGTTTGGTTTTTGGTCATTTTCTCCAAAACCACCGGCCCGATTTCAACCAAACCTTCTGCGTTGGACTCCCCTCGGACCCCCAGATGATATATCCGAGTTTGGAGAAATTTTAATTTTTGGTCAAAAAAAAAAAAAAATTGGTCAAAAAAAGACGACAGGCGCGTACCTGTCGTCTTTTTAAAATCGCCTGTTTGGTTTTTGGTCATTTTCTCCAAAACCACCGGCCCGATTTCAACCAAACCTTCTGCGTTGGACTCCCCTCGGACCCCCAGATGA